>NW_013667828.1:104893-105748 GCF_000517525.1 Limulus polyphemus | reverse complement strand
CTTTTAATTATGTTTGAAATTATGAACATTGCTCAACATCATGAAAATTAAACCTTATTTTCAATAAGCAATCCTGAAAAATATTTGGGGGTGCTTAACTTTTTTCCAGGTGTATATATATAGAATATAACATTGCAGATACCCCACGTGATGATAAATGCACAGTAGTAGCCCCACAAAACAGACAAGTGGAGAAAAAAGAGCCAATCATAATTCCCAATTAGAAGTGGATGGTAAACAAATAGTACAAGACAGTGTCTCACACCGGATGATCCCAATGCAAAGAAGCCACCTGTGGAGGGAAAGAACTGAAGATGACAAATGTCCCAACATGGAGGGAAAGAGGAAGAGGTATCCCATAAAAATCCCCTAGATATAGGTGTAATGCCTATGAAAGAAGGTGTAAGGTAGACATTTCCTTTAGGAAATCAATAGGGTAAGATGAAGGTGGAAAACTAGGTAGGGGATAAAATGGATGGGATTAACACACTGCCCCATACTGGTGACAGAGACTCTAAGTATATAGAATCAAGAAGAAAATAAGCCTGGTGGCAAGCTAAAGCAAACTGAACCAAAGCCTGTGGAAGACGGGGCATGCAACTACCCTCTCCCAAAAGAAAAATGTTCGTCATGAACATCATGTCTGGAGAAGGAAAAGAAAAGGCTGAGGAAGGCCTAGCAGATTTTGCAGTAGAGGTCTGGGAAGGCAAACCATAACAAAGTTGAGGAATACTGACAAAATCTAGATCATTCTAAACAGGTTCATTGGTTGTATAAGGGTAATATCGGGAGAAGGTAGGATGACCACTGGCTCCCGTCTGTTCTGAAAGAGCATTGCCCACTGAGGAAGAAAAA
>NW_013667828.1:101704-103938 GCF_000517525.1 Limulus polyphemus | reverse complement strand
AGAGAGAAAGGTTGTGATCCGAGAGCATACGCTCTATGGAACAACCCCTCCCATCAATATCAGCACCACCCCAGAAGGGTTTTTGTCCATTTAAGTCTCCCAGATGTAAAAAGGGAGGTGGCAACTGGTCAACGAGAGCATCAAGGTCCGATTGGTCATAAGTCTCACCAGGAAACAGGTAGAGAGATCAAACAGTGATGGCACAACCCAAGGAAACACGTATGGCTACGGCCTCCAAGGGTGTATTGAAGGACACAGATATGGAGGGCACATGCTGGTCGACCAATTTAATGATTTCTATAAGTTTAACTTGAAGCCTGGATTTTGAAAGGTTATAAACAAGATGGCATGTATAAGTGCCATTTTGTTTTGGCAATGCGTCTCTACAGGGAACCTACCAAAATACCTTCATAAAGCCCCACGGCATCAGTTAACTGTCTCAACACAGGCTCAGTCAATTTGACCGACCACGTGACCTCTTTGTACTCATTTAAAGTCTTATTAGATTTAATACTTCTAACTTTCAATATGGTGTGTATATTTTCACAATATTTAGCAATCTTTTACATATAAAAAAATCATATTTTTTGTAAAGTATTTTTAATAAATAAAAATAAAGATTTGTCCATGGTTAATTGAGTATTTGTTTGAATAGTCTGTGTGCAAAGTAATTTTCATGTTAAAATTAAAAATACTTTTCCTCATCTCACAAATCTCAAATTTACTTTGCATAATCCCTAAAACCTCCTAAATACATTGCAAACGTTTTTTTTTTTCAGTATAGCTTTATAGTTTATCTGTTATTTTCACTACCTATCTCAAAATAGAATCAGTCAATTGAACCGACCTTGTAACCACCAAAAACAAAATAGAAATAAAACTAAATTACCCTTTTTCTTTCCAGAATTACTTAAAATTGTAACATGAAACTACATTTGTTTATCCTAAGTAGCTAAAAGTTTGTGATAGTATACATCTATTTATGATTAAATTTTATTGTTTTATTGCCCTTTGAACCATGTCCAACTACTGTCCAAGCCATTATAACTTATAAATCATTCAGGGAATGTGCAGCTCATGTTACGCTAACAAATTACATTAACACACGAGTTGCTATGAGCTGTTCGTGTGTATGCCTCATGAAACATTTTTATTATATTATTATTATTATATATTTTACCTAATCTAATCTTAACTAACCCAAAAGGATCCCTATTTTACATTTTAATTACTTTTATAATTAGACATAAAAATAAACATGAAAAACAAGAAATAAAATACTTAAGCAATCTTTTTTTATTGCTGTCTTGTCATTTGACAAAGAGAGTTGACCCTAATTTTTTAAACTAATTATAGTAATGCACTTAATAATTCTTATTTAATTAAATAATGCACCAAAGAAAATAGACTAATAACATGCAAAAAGTAGACAAGTTCCCTTACCTTTTAAAATTTTTCTGGCTTTCTAACTATGCAACAAGCATCATTACAAGTTCATCCAAGCAACTCATTAACTTTCTCATGGAAATGATGTTGGTACTCCGAGTGAAATTGACATTTAACCATTCAGGACATAACATTATACAATACATCATAAGATAGATGAAAACCTTGACTTGCTATTGGTTATAGGTAATATATAATTAAACGTAAGAGAGAACTATTAACAAATTCTGAAAGAGAGTAAGTGAGAGGTAGGCATGGCAAACAAAACCAAACAAAATTAAAGACTATAAAAATTATGGTTTGTCTGAGCAATGTCGATCTTATAGAGAGTAATTTATGTTTAATTTTGTACTTTTTTGAGGAGTGATGGAAAGATGACCTGCTAAGAGAAAATGTGTCACGTGGGTCACACTAGGTGAAATTCAGGATTTTTTTAAATGTTGCCTTTACAATTAAGAACTTAAAACTTATATACTATTAAAATATGGATTAT
Source organism: Limulus polyphemus (assembly GCF_000517525.1). Taxonomy (NCBI): domain Eukaryota; kingdom Metazoa; phylum Arthropoda; class Merostomata; order Xiphosura; family Limulidae; genus Limulus; species Limulus polyphemus. The sequence goes on along the minus strand of NW_013667828.1, from coordinate 101,999 downwards.
TTGCTGATATTTTATGCAATTCTAATTGGTATGACATCAACAAAAAGTAGTTTAATAAAATTTGGAATATAAGATACTAAAACTTTGTGTCATGCTCAGTAAAGGATACCCGTGGCAATAGGGTTAATGTATAGGAATAAATGAGATTAGACGAAGAATTTGAAAGAAAATTAAAAATTAACTGCAACTGAAAAGATAAAGACCTGAAATTATGCATATAAGAAAAACCTGACTAGAGGTTAAGTGTGTGTGTGTGTGTGTGTGTGTGTGTGTGTGTGTGTGTGTGTGTGTGTGT
>NW_013667828.1:95588-100745 GCF_000517525.1 Limulus polyphemus | reverse complement strand
TGATATTAGCTATCATATACCAACAACAGTGTTTAAGTTGATATAAGCTATCATATAATAACTAAGGGTATTAGTTAGCTTCTCCTTTTTACAATTACAAAATTGAAACTTAATCATTTTTCTTTATTTAAAAACATCATGTCACAAACACTCTTCCTAAAAATGATGATTTTTAGCATATGAGAAATATTTCAACAATCTTTTATGATGTACATACAAGTAAAAGCACCTCCATCCTCAAAAGAAACAAGGCTGGCATGTAAGAACCACTAACTCTACTATAATAATTATTTGCCAATTAGTTAGTCTACAGATGATCTTTGACTGACAAAAATATTATTATTGTGTGTGTATGACATTCAAGTTAGATTGTAGCTGTATAAAAAAGTATCCACAAATAATCAGAAAAATGTCTTGATCCTTCTTAAGTAGGTAATGACTTGAAGAAGGATTAATTCTAACTTAAATCTATTTTTCTTTTGTCTGAAATAGCCTTCAAGATTTTCACTTACAGATATGAACATTTAAGTATAATCCAGATTTTAAATATTTATAAGCTTAAGAAAGAAAACTCAAACTACAGTGGTGCAAATATCATCAACTGTACTTCTGAGTTTGAACTTTAAAAATTATCCAAATATTAAAAATTATTTAAAAACATATACATGAAACTGCTTATTCTACAACGAAAATACCTATAAACTAATGAACTGGTAATGTATTAATTTATCAAAACAAAACAAATTCTAGTTTAAGTCATTTTGCTGAACTTTTCATTAAAATTAATAATATTTGTGACACTTATTAATGTAACTAGTCAGTCTGTTAACTGATGTTTGATTGCATCATTCAAGTACCTTCAAGTTTGGCATTCCAATTGTATCACATACATCTTTGGTTAAAATTAAAACTTCTTATACACGTAAATAAATCATTACAATGTGATGCAAGACTTCTGGTACATGTGAAATAAATCATTACAATGTGCTGCAAGACTTCTGGTACATGTGAAATAAATCATTACAATGTGCTGCAAGACTTCCAGTACATGTAAAACCAATTATTACCCATGTGCTGCAAGACTTCTGGTACATGTGAAATAAATCATTTCCATGTGCTGCAAAACTTCTGGTGCATGTGAAATAAATCATTACCACTACTCCAACCAAGGATACAGGTACAGAATATATATTGACCTTTAACACACTACTGAATAACTCTATCACAGATAACCTTAGTCCAAGTTGAGGATACAGCCCTAGAGTATATACCTACCTCTAACACACTACTAAATAACCCAATCACATACAGCCACTGCCTAAGTTGAGAATACACGCTCAGAATATTTACCGAAATCTCCCACACTACATAATAACCACACACAACGACTGCCAATGTTGAGGATACATGCTCAGAATATATACCGACCTCTAACACACTACTAAATAACCCAACCACGCACATAGCCACTGCCGAAGTTGAGGATACAGATTCAGAATGTATATCATCCTCTAACACACTACGGAAAAACCCAACCACAAACATAGCCTCTGTCCAAGTCAAGAATACTGAGTTAGAATATATTGGTGTCTCCAACAAACTCAACCACATGTAGTTTAGTCAAAAATACTAAGTTACAATACATACTTACCTCCAATGCACTCTTGCATATCCCAACCACACATAGCCACTGCCTAAGTCGAGGATACTGAGTTAGTTGCTGAATGGTTCCAGCATCAACACATTTGCGTTTTGCTACTAACTGCTTACTAAAGAGCTTGAGAAGCTTGCTCTGGAAAAGATAAAGTATATTTGTCAACTCTTTTCTTATACTATTTTATTTTATCTGAAATGAACAATGAAAATTTGATTAACAGCAATAAAGGTTTGTAACAAATATAAACTTATCATAACTTTAAATTGCCTTTTTTAAGTTAGAATACATATTTATTCCACCATTCATACTGAAATATCAAACCACAGCAGATGTTTTATGCCAATCAGAATTCTCATAAAAACTAACAGAGTTTTTAGTTTTAGAAACTGCACTTATTAAAATTTTTCATGTTTTAAATTTGATTAAAGGAGGTACAAGGAAATGATCTTTGTAGAAATTATCCCTTTGAAAGGACTACTTCTGAACGTCAGAAAATAATTAAAAAACAATTCATATTTTAACATTAGTTGGGACATATGAATATAAATTTATGAAAAAAATTACACAAGCTTAAATCTAGCTGAGGAAATGATTTTGATGTTAAAAAAACAAAAGTTGTACAACAATCTAATGAGAGTCTTTAATGTAACATAGTCTAGAAGATATGATTAAAAGCTAAGTAATTTTTTGTTCACCATTCAAATTATGGGTTTAGCATCATTTAGAATAAAATCAGGAGTAATCAGCTGTATCCAATCCAAAAAACAATGTATAGTCTCTAAGGAATTGCACCCAGTGTCTTAAGAAAATTTAACATTTTCCTAAATTGAAAAAGAATTTCCAATAATATTTACCTCTGCTGACACTTATAGCTATTACTCAACTCCAAGGGTTTCTTCTTTACTCATCTAAGCATTTGTATGATTTTTTCTCACTTGCTCCAATTCTTTTATATCCCCACTCAATTGCCCACAGCGATATTTGTCTCAAGACACTCTCCACCTATGTTAATGCACCCCTCTACCCTGGTAGTATATAAGCACCTCATTCAGATAATGTTATCACTTTGTCAAGACTGATACCATCCCAGTCTCTAATACCAGCTTTTAGCACTTGGGGAGGAAGGGTGGGAGAGTGTCAGTGGAGGCAATTATTATTGGAAATACATTTTGAATTTAGGAAAATATTAACTTCCAAAACATACCTATCTTCGCTACCACTTAAAGCTAGAATCAAACATTGAGTAAATGGAGGGGCTGATGAGGGCATTATCCATACAGAAAGCATCTGCAGAGATCATGGGTGTACCAAGATAAGAGTGGTACCTGAGTGGGGAAACCGCATTACATGCAGAACAAGTATGCTCTTCACCTTGAACTTAGTTCCTATATCAAGGATGGAATTGTTCATGAGTGATCATCACTATAGGCCAGCCCCAACCAGATAGCCAAGGTTCCACTACTCGGGGTTGGAATTAAGGAGTCATGTTCCCTATATCACACATTGGTGGCTAGGGCAATCGGACCTATATATGTGAACTACAAACTGTTTTAGAACCTCCGAAATTTGAGGAGCAGATATTATTTAAGAATCAGAAAAATGCTTTTACCTGGTGGTGATAGGTGAAATCACGAAGTTACAAAAATGTTTTGGATAAGGCCTAACTGTCCCTTCACATAGCTAAGAAATAAACCTTTCAGCATGAACCACAATTTAGGTGTACAGAGATAAAAAAAAAAATTTGCTCCCACACCTTTCAGCCACAATTAAGTTGCAGGCTCAAAAGCACCCAGGAAAAAGCCCAAAACATCACACACTCAAAGAACCAACAAAAGAGAACAAATCAAAAGCAGCTTATCCCAAAGTGGCCTCCTTTTCATTTTTCACAGGTCATTTAAAGACTGTGGTCAAGTAAGTTGTTTTGTTAGAGCAAAGCAACTGCAGCCCATCAACCGAGTCCACCCTAGGGAATCACACCCAAGACCCTTGTGCTATGAGTCCGTAAACTTACCACTGACCCACAGAGAGGCTGAAAAATCCAACAGACTAAAAGAAAAAAGGAAAGCACAGGAAAAAGCAAATTTAAAGTCTCTCCAAAATGTAGAGGATTGCCCTCAAATGCAGCCTCAGAGCCCCGCAAGAGGACTACCACAGATCCGAATATATGTCTCCATCTCACTATGAATAACATCACCAACAGTCTCAACCGAGAGTGACCTCCCCACATGATTATTGTGAGATGCTAGATATCAGAGGTGGGAGAAGAGAGACCCAACTGACTTCTGTGCCATAAATAATGTTAATCCAGGAATTCATTCCAAAACCAGCTTGCCAATTATTATTATTGTTATAAAATCAACTATATAACACAGTAACATTCAGAGTATCTCCAAATGATTGTAATACTAAGAAACCCATGATCTATGCAGACACTTTCTGTATGGATAATTCCCTCATCTGCCCCTCCATCTTCTCAATGTGGGATTCTAACTATAAGTGGCAACAGAGGTAGGAATGTTTTGGAAGTTAACATTTTCCTAAATTGAAAATGTATTTCCAATAATACTTACCTCTTCTGACACTCTTCCAACCTTCCTCCTCATTAAAAGTCATTGTTAGTGACTGGGATGGTATCAGTCTTGACAAAGTGATAAAAATATCTGAATGAGGTAGTTATATACAGTACCAGGATAGAGGGTGCACTGGCGTAGGTGGAGAGTACCACAAGATGATTATTGCCAAGGGCAATTGAGTGGGGTATGGAAAAACTGGAGCAAGCGAAAAAAAAATCAGATTTATGCTCAGATGGGCAAAGAAGAAACCCTGGTGATCGAGTAATAGTTATAAGTGTCAGCGGAGGCAAGTATGTTTTGGAACTACTGAACATTACTCTTAGCCAGCAAAGAACCCTTTTAAATGGTTATCCTTTAACATATGTCCAAGTTGTATGTTTTTCAATCTGAAGGTATAACTCAAGTGAATACCATTATAGTATCAACTCACATGACACTTAAGGTTAATGAACTCATCCCCTCACATTGCTAATTTACCAATAGTTAAAACAAGCAATATTTTTCAAACTCTAAAGTATAATATTTGTAAATTATATACTAACACATGTAAAGGCAGAAATTATTTGATTAAAATAAAAACAAACTTGTCTAGGAGGTCTTTCACAGGCCTCTTTTGGGACCTTTATTATTTACCTATATCATGGGATTGGATACAGCCTTGAGAAATGTTTCCAAAGGATATGAAGATTCTATGTGCAGCTAACTCTGTGAAAAATGTTTCGTTTACTAAGAAAAAACCTAGAGAGTGAACATAAAATAAGCTTTAACCCTGAGGTGTTTGCCAAAAATATTAAAGACCAACCTTTTTCCAACTAAAGACAAGTTATTTCTGACCTCAAAATTTCATGGACCACTTCATTTTAAGTACTTTTAAAATAGATTGTAAAACAATATACACTGAGTGGTCACAAGTAAATAAACATCTAA
>NW_013667828.1:84786-95148 GCF_000517525.1 Limulus polyphemus | reverse complement strand
AATGTCTCACCAAGAGTTTTGGCTCAAGAGGTTGCAGCCAACTGTGAAGCATGATGGATTCAGAGTGTTGGCTTGGGGAGCTGTTTGGGTTGGTGGGAGATCGAGCTTAGTGGAGTGCACTGGCAACATAAATTTTGCGAAATACGTCGAAATACTGGAGGAAGGACTCTTGCCATTTTATTCCTCGGGTTTCGTGGACAATAACACAACGTTGTTCCAGGAAGATGGAGCATTGTGTCACACTGCTAGAAACACCCAAAAGTGGCAGGAAGAAAATGGTATCCGGAAGTTGCCCTGGCCGAGCCACTCTCCTGACATGAACTCCATCGAAAACCTCTGGGCCATACTCGACCGGCAAGTCAAGAAATAACTTTGAAGAGTGATCTACTCCAAGTTTTGAAGCAAGAGTGAGCCCAAATCCCACAACCTAAAATTGACGAGATGATTCTCACGAAGCCCCAAAGGATCAACAAACTCCACGAAGTGAAAGGAAGATCTGCTAGATATCAATTAAATTATAAATATATCAATTCATGTGAATATGACTGAAAAATTTCATTTTTTCTGAAAAGGTGGCGTCTATTTACTTGTGACCATGCTGTGTACTTCAGTACATACATTTTAAAGTATGCACTTTGTTTCAGCCATCTTGCAGACCAAATGGCCTGGCACTAATCCACAGATCAGTAGTTGGGAACCACTGTTACAAACATTAAATATTTTATAAGTTTTGGAAGCCCATGGTCAGACTTTTTCTCTGGCAAAATTATATCTATGTTAGTTTTCAACATAAAGAATGGTTTGCCTGGTTAGGTGATTTGTTCAAGGACTTTAAATTAGTTTAAATTTACTAATTTGTTTAATGTACTTATCTATTATTAGGGACCAATTTCCTGAAAACTGAGGTTCAATAAAACATATATAGTTCAACACACCAACAGGCAAGACTTTTTTCTCTTTTACATAAAACTAGAGGTAATCTAACATGGGAATCCCAAGAGGTTTGGATAAATTGTCCATGGGAGTTTTTTGGTGATTAAATTCAGAATATTAGATGAAACAAGTACAAGCTATGGAAGCTCAGGCCCATTGTGATTGCTAGACAAAACTTTTCCCTTTCAGTTATTATCTTGTGGAATGTTATGTTTGTATTCAAAAATCTCTTAACTTTTTATTAAATTATTTAAGGGATGTGAGGGCCCACTAAGGAGGGGTTATATTTAAATTTTACTAGTGAGGTGATATCAGTAGACTGAAAGGTCTAATGTTTGTCTTTCAGAAAGTGTTGTAAAGATATAACTAACCATATCAAATTCAGGTTCAAAAATCAGCTTGGTGTTACGTAGCAGATGGTGTTATCAAATAGGCAATTTTCTGATTGGATTAATTAACTAGTACCATGGGACTATATTTATTTTTAAATAAATAAAAAAAATACTGATAATTTAGGTTACAGGTTATCTTAATCTGCCAATGATATTAAGTTGCTGGTAAAATTTTATAATAAAGATAATGTTATCTTCATTCAAAAAATTAGAGAATTAACTGGTAAATGTACTTCAATATTGAAAAGAAAGTAAACACATATTTGAGGTACAGAAATTTGGAAATAATTATCTGTTGTGCAGAAAGAATGAAAATGTGATTTTTGTTGTTGACAAAAGTCTAATGGCTTCTAGGTGTCTAATCATGGTGACATGTTAACCATATAATTGATTTTTTCTGTCATTATTATGTACTTGAAGAAAAAGAAATAAAATAGTAGTACAACAATTCTCACTTTCTTTAACTTACTTGGAATCTGTCTTTAGTTGCGGTTTTTATTTTATTATAGAAGTAATAATAAAAGAAAGGTTACAAGAAGAGAAGTATTACTAGAACACATACAGACACTAAGGGATCATTTGGTCCTTCAAAGCTGTCCTTGAAATAAAAAAATTTAAAATTTAAAACCATCCTTTACTTTTCTGAAAATGATCAATTCCTCTATTAAAATTAACTGTACACATAGCATGATTGCCACAAAATCATTCCTGTCAGTTCTACACTAAAATCTTAGGGTCCCAATAGAATTCTTAGATATAATGTGAGCATATGCACAAATACAACTCTGGTATTGACCTCCACTGCTGTGAAATGAAACTCATTCCTTGAGTCAGTTACCATAACTGAAAAATAAAACTATCTTAATAGAACCAAATCTTATGCTTGCATCTTTTCATCCTATTATCTTCAGAATATAGCACAACAGAATCAAACTTTTATCTTGCCAATTTCTTGAATAATCTTGTAAACTTCAACAAGACTGCCTCTTAACCTTTTTGTCTCAAGAGAAAATAACATTTTAACCTATCCCTGTAAGATAACCCTTCCATCACCAGAATCATCCTAGTAGCTCTCCTTTGAACCCCTTTCAACAAGTCAATATCCATCCTCATTACGGAGACCAATATTTTACACAGTACTGTATTCCAAGTGAGGTCATACTAGTGACTTGTAATGAGAAACAATGTGGTTGAAAATTCTGAGATACTACAGAAGGCTAAATAGTTATAGATCTGTGTTCTCAGGGGCAAAGAAAATCTACAGATGACCTTTTTTTATTTTCTAAGCTAGTAGGGACTATGAGAGTTTACCTGTTGGTAGTCAGTTTGACTGTGAAATGAAAAGCTATAAAATATAAACATGAAAATTAAAGGCAGTAAGTTTAAGATCTGCTTAAGTTGGCACTCACACCTGACATGCAAACATATTCTTATCTTACATTTATTACGCCCTTCATTACAGGCTTGGTCCCAGGGACCGACCTCATAACCATTTTGTGCTTGTTATAGTTTTCCTACTATAACTTTTAATACAGTATGCATAACTTCACAAAATTTGACAGATTATCATTAAACATAAAAAGGCTTTTGTACACAGAATATCAGATTTTTTCATTAAGGATTTGCTCATGCATTTTTCCTTTTCAAATGTCAACTTTCCCTCATGCAAAGTAATTTTGATTTTAAGATTAAAAATACCTTTATGCATCAGAAAATTGTCACACTTCATTTGGGAAATCTCTACAAACCTCCTAATAAAGGGCAGATAAATATCAAAGGTTTTCTTTTTTTCAGAAAAACTTAATAATTTATCTGTTGTTATTTTCTCTATCTTATCTCTGTACAAGTTTGATCGAATTGACCAACGTCGTAACCACTATAAAAAAGTAGGAAATAAGATTTAAGTTATGCTTTTTACCTTCTAGAATGGGTACAAATTGTAACATGAAATCACAAATGTCTATTCTAAATAGCTTAATGTACTCATTTAGTGAGTTGGGCAAATAGATGGCAAGTAGGTTTTAATTATAATAAATGCAATACAATGCATATGGGTTATCATAACTTGAATTATAAGTATAATTTGGATGGGAATAACCTTAATAGTGTTATGAAGGAAAGGGATCTTGGTGGAATAATCAAACAGCCTCTAAACCCATCCAAGCAATGTGCTGTTGCTAGTAGTGGGGCAAATAGGTTTTTAGGTTGTATCAACAGAAATATTGAATACGAGTTTAAAGAGGTTATAATTTCATTGTATAGATCACTGGTTAGGCCACATTTGGAGTATTGTGTTCAGTCTTGGGCTCCTTACCTTAGGAAGGACACTGAATTGTTGGAAAGGGTTCAGAGGAGGGTTACCAGAATGGTGCCTGGGATCGAGGGGTTATCATGTGAGGAAAGATTAAGATCTCTGAAGTTGTTTTCCCTTGAAAAAAGAAGAGTTAGAGGGGATCTGACTGAGGTGTTTAAAATTGTAATGGGAATTGATAGTGTTAAAGCATCATCTTTTTTCATATTTAATAGTGAGAATAGTAGGACTTGGGGACACAAATATAAATTTTGGCAAGGTCATCTTCAGCTAAGAAAGTTTTATTTTTCTAACAGAATGGCTGGCCTTTGGAATGGGTTGCCATCCGATGTTGTGGAGGCAGTAAATTTAAATGAGTTAAAGATAAAGCTTGATAAGTATATAAATGATAAGGGCTGGGTTTAAGATTTTTTTAATTTATTTATTTGATAGTTTTAGCTTGGTTTAGAGTATGGGAGAGCTGAGATGGACCAATAGGTTTCTTGTTGTCCCTAACCATTATGTTATGTTAGAAATTAATAAAAAACCCATAACTAGAGCACTTTCAAAAGGTGGAACTTTTTTCTTCAGGGGCAAACTGGGAATGGTGGTGTAATCAAATGAGTGATATATATATATATGTATATATAAAGGGAGTTTAATGACATCGTCCAATTTTCCAGGAAATGTTTAGTCCTCTATGTACTGTTGTAAGCGTCTCATTTCCAGTACAATGTTGTCGATGGCGAGAATGTGTGTGAAAAGGTGTTAGGGATATTTTACTTTAGAAATGGCTAAATATATGTATATTTAAAACTATAATTAAAAGTTTTTAAGTAAAATACAGGTGACACCTAAGACTGATTGAAAAAGATATGTAATGCTAATCAATTTATAAAAAACAGGTATGAAAAATTATCTTAAGTAAATTCAGCATTCACATTACATGAAAAAAATAAGCAAAGAATAAAAATTATTTTTTAACAGAGATTAAACCAATGAACGGAGATCACGGATTCCAGGATCTAGAATAATTCTGAAAGGTTGAACAGTGTTTAGAATACAATCAAGGAATACAAGTATTCAAACTACAAAGCAATAAAATATCTAAAAATTTTTTCTAGTAACAGTTTTATCAGTTACTAACATTATATTAACAGTATAAAATACAGGAACAAAGTCTCCCTTGTACACTTGTTTTCATCACTGCATTAAGAACCGCAATGATAACTGTGCTAAGAATAACCAATAAGAAATGAATTTGTTTTCTGTAAAAAAGAGAAAGGTCAGAGGCTTGTTCTCTCTAGAAAAGAGAAGGGTCAGAGGCTTGTTCTCTCCAGAAAAGAGAAGGGTCAGAGGCTTGTTCTCTCTAGAAAAGAGAAGTATCAGGGGTGATCTAACTGAAGTATTCAACGTAACTGAGAAGAATGATGTATCAAATTTTTGGCAGTTTTATTTCTCAAAAAACTTTCAACATGGCTCTAAGATGATTAACAAAAAGGCAGTTAAATAGGTATTTGAGTATTCAATACCAAGCATTAAATTGTAACGTACACTTTTAGTTATTAGCTATCATGCCACTTGTTACGATAAAAACAGATATTAGATTTATTTATGTTTATTCAGGTAGAATACTACAAAAATCTTGTAAAAGAAATTAACTAGTAAGCATGTGATTTACATCTATAATGTAAATGAAAATTAGAAATACTGTGGCCTCTTTACCTAAGGCTGATTTTCTGAAAAGGTTTCAATGATAGGCTCCAAGTATGAACCGAGGGATAGAAGGGTTATCTTACTAGGATAAGTTAATACCTCTCAGTTTATTTTCTCTTTAGCAAATTAGGGTAAGATGTTAATTTAATGAAGTATACAAAATAACCTGAGGGGATCAATACCATAAAGGCCTGTAACTTCTTTGTACTGTATTCTGAAGGTAAGAAGATAATGGACACAGGTTTAAGATCTGTAAAAGATGGGTAGACTCCAGTTACAATACCTTTATTTTTCTAACAGAGTTCTTGGTTTATGGAATGAGTTGCCATGAATAACAGTGGAGACCAGCACTTTACAGGAGGTTAAGAAGGGAATCAATGTTTTTCTGAATAGTAATGGGTGGGTTTAAATTTTTATTTGTTGTGAAGGACAGCCTTCAAAGACCGAATGGTCTCTTGCATCTGTAGGTTATGTAATAAGAAAACATATATATTCATAGATTACAACTGGTAACATATAATAAAAATAAGTGTAAAACAACAGCTGCTAAAATATAGTTGACAAACAGAGGAATCTGCCATTTGTTGTTGGTGCTATACAAACTGAAGCAACAATTCTAGTATTCTCATTTTAACCCTATGGATACGGGTAGGTCAAAGTGTGCATGTCACAACCTTTTTACAATTACTTTCAAAATTTGATTAAACTAATTTATTATCAATGCATGTCAATAAGCTAAGCATCAAAATACAGTTTATAATTTAAATTTTAATGCAAGTTTAATAGTTGATTTCAAAAGGAAATATTTAAATAAATTCTCGATCAGTACCTCTCAGAGTCACATGACATAGTGAAACTGTGACTTCTCATTTGTAAATTTTTTCTCTTCCTTTAAAAGGGCTTCAGATAGTTCAACCTATTAGAAACACTTACTACAGATATCGACAAGCCAGAATATAAATTTCAAACACTTATTTTTTTGCCTTACTAAGATATCACTATATTTGTTCAATGAGCACTGACAGGACCCTGCCATATCCTCTGGCTTGTAGGAAATATCTATAATTCTCTCTACCATTGTTACTTGAAAATGTTTACAAACAATACAAATAGCAAATTCTATACTACATAAGTCACGTATAGCTCATAGTATAGTATCATGTAAGTTTCATTTTAGCAAGAAAAGCCAATAATTTACATGTGTGTCTGGGCAAAATATATTGATCCAAAATGTATTGAAACTTTTAACATATTTATATGTTTGTTATAAAAGCCTAATAGATTAAACTTTTTGGATGCTCTAATCTAATGTTTAATGTATATTTCATATTATAAAATGCATATTTGAAACAATGTGAATTATTTTGGACAATGAACCTGAGGAGGAAAAATTAGGTTTACTAAACCATGAACCTGAGTGCAAAACAACTTGGGGCTAAAGTAAGTGAAATTTATTGTTATATATTTCTACCAAAAGTAACTAAAATTTGCTAATTATAATCTTCTTAGGTTAGATAAGAACATTTATTGAAAAAAAAAAACCCAAAAAAATCTCTCCCTGATGTAACTCGATACTTTGTTTACCATAACTTGCATAAACTCTCGCCAGGTAATTTATTGCTTTGTTACACTAGTCAGACATGGTTCAAAGAGTAATAAAACAACAAAATTAAATAAAAACAATTTTCAACTGTAATGAGTCTGAGATTTTTTAAGATAAATAATTATAACTGTATGTTACAATTTGCAGTCATTGTAGAAAAAAAAATTTTGATTTTAATTCAGTTTTCAACTTCACTATAGAGAATTTTGATAGGGTAGATAAAATAAGAGATAGAATACAAAGAAAAACAAAACTTCCAATATTCATTTAGAAAGTTCTAGAGGTTATGTAAATGAAATATGAAAACTAAGATGAAAAGCAGTATTTTTTTATTATTAGCATGAAAATCGCTTTCATTCACAATGACTCAGTAAATGCTTTGTAAATTAACAGACAAATCTTTAGTGAAAATATTTTATTATTTTGTGTACAACATACTTGTAATGCACTTGATTTTTATGAACAAATTATTCATGTTTCAGATTCATCATTTACTATAAATTTTTCATTTTTAAAAAGCAAATTATTTTTTACCACCATTGTGGAAAAAAAATGGACAAAATCAAGTTCATATGTTGTACAGCTGTACCATAATTAAACAACCATCAACACCAAACTTGTAGCAAAACAATTATGAAGTTTTTGAATGTACAAATATGCCCTAAAATATGCTTAAAATGGTATCAAACTAACATTCTGAGGTATAAATAATCAAACTCAACACTGTACAGTTCTGACAATCACAATTTCATTTGCATCATACCTGGGATTGTACCACTATCTTTAACCATGTGTTTGCAAAATCCTGTAATTAAACTATTTTAGCACTAATTTTTAAAGATTGTGAAATTAATGAAAAAGTTATAATCATAGTCATTTTTTGTAGACATATATAATTGTAAAATGTGATTAATCACAGTTTACTGTGTAAACAGATATAAAAACAGGCAGTGTTTACATGGTACTTCACTTTTGGATACAGCACTTTAGCTTCACTTTCCTCATTACTACATTACTAGTCCAACACTGCTAAGATCCTGTAGAGATGTACTGGAATACCAACACATGAGACTAAAACTCTACAACAACAGTGTTTCTACAAACACTGACACCAGTGACAGGTTTGTTGTTGTTCATCAACCTGCTATAGGCAAGTTTAAATTTTAAGTTCTTTTGGTTGTTGGAATGTATTTTTGATTTTAATTCAACTTTTTCAACCTCACTACAGAGAATTTTGCTACAGTTAATGACAGGGTAGAGAAACTAAGAGATAGAATACAAAGAAAAACAAAACTTCTGATATTCACACTGTAATTCAAATTCATGCTGTAGGCAAGTTTAAATTTTAAGTTTTTTTGGTTGTTGGAATTAATAATAATTTACAAAAACATATATAAATAAAAAACAATACTGATAAACTTTCTCTATATACTGCAAACACACTGACAAATCCCATACTACAAATTAGAGGTGCGACTCTTGAATGCTAGAATGTTGTTTCACTAGGCAATAACATCTTTTACTCGATGGCCAAATTCTAAATTTTGTTTCATGACCTTCTCGGCAAAACTCCAGAATTTACAGATTTATAAATGTATGCATATGACATACTGATATTTAAACTTTCACTTATAATTCTAACAAATTAAAATCAACTAGAATCTGTTTATAAAGGATAATGATAAAACCTTCAGAGCATATATCACACTATAGTAGAACAGAAAATGGTATTTATATTAGAATACCAAATATTACATCATTATTCATAGAATAATAAATGATGTAACCTACCACCATCACATATAATGAATTAAATATTTATCACTACATAAAACAATACAACTGTCAAAAAATCAGTAACTGCTATAACTAAGCAGTGTGACTTCCATATATGTATACAGGTTTTGAGATGAAAAGGATGGTGCCTACAATTTCCTGACTTTTCCAAGTTTAGAGGGAATTTATTAATCTTGCTGACTTTCAACCTTTCTTTAAAATTTCCTGACTTTTCCAGGTTTGTAGCCATCCTGATTTATTACATTTCATAACATGCCTAAGTTTGGTACAAAAATCACACCCTGTTCCCAGTGTGTCTTACATATGGACTAAGCATATAATATGGACCAGAGTCCAATATAAATGTATGGGATGCATGATTTTTGCATTCATACATAACTGAAATGTTTTTTGGCATGTACTTATCACCATTCATATATTATAGTGATATTTTAAGAGCTTCTATCAGTAATTTATTTTATGTATTGAATATTGCTGCTAATAGTACTTTTGTACAATTAAACTTACACAAAATACAGCTTATACAAACAACTGCATTAATTAACGAACCTCATTCTTATGAATAATCAATCTAGAAGAGTGCTTTGAATTGAACGAAAATTATTTAGCAGGTTAGCTCAACTCTATAAAATTAAAAGACAGACACATTAATTAAGAAGAGTTAGAGTCAGAAGATTACCAAGTGAGAAATCTAACAGTTCACTTATATTTTTAAAAACAAAAGAAATAATAATGAAATAGCCTTACATCTAAATAAATTCTTAGTAAATTAGGCTTAAGTAACTAAGTTACAGTATACGCCTAGTACTACTAGTATTACTATTAGTGCTACTTATCACCACCTGCCAAATTAAACACAATACGAAAGACTACACCAACAGGTTTGTTAATTATTATTCCTATTTACCAAATTATATTAAAAGTTTAATTTTATCATAATATCGATGAAATTTTACCTCAAGAGCTTTGATTTCGTGTTGGGTTAACTCGGCGTTTGGTGGACACAGTGTTCGAAGCCCATCGAGATGAACAGCATTTATATCAATCATTGCCTGTGCATTACAACAAGATTCTATTGCCTTTCTAACATTAATGTCGCTATCATCTTCCGCCATTCTGCTAAAATTGAAGACTTAATGTTGAAAGAGAACCATGCATTGTGACTAAAGATGTCAAATAGGGTTACTTTAGAGCCATAGGCGATGAATGAGTCTTGATCCATTCTCAACTTCACTACTAAAAGTCCGACATGATGGACTATTCTGGTATATAACGAGAAATCTCAGGATAAACGTGATTTAGCGAGTTTTAATATCTGAATCACACAATAGAGCCTAGAAATAAACTTAGTAATCTTTAAAAGGGTTCCCACAAGTTGTTGAAAGCCCAACCTTCTTTCAGTTTCAAATAAAGTGTCAAAAAACAATATTTCCATGGGGAAAAATCTAAAACTTTTTACATACTGCTCATCCTACAAAGTGTTGCACACCAAAATATAATGTAAAAATTAAAAACCCTTATAAATTATGCTTTCTAAACTTCAGACAATATTTGGAAAACAAACATTATACTGATATTATTTATGTTCTGCTACTTCAAACAAGTACGTTTATAAATCTTAGGATCCCAGT
>NW_013667828.1:83548-84776 GCF_000517525.1 Limulus polyphemus | reverse complement strand
GTAAATAATAGTTAAATAGCGATTCTATATTCACTAAATAATTACTGATATTATTTATGTTCTGCTACTTCAAACAAGTACGTTTATAAATCTTAGGATCCCAGTGGCACAGCGGTATGCCTGCTGACTTACAACGCTAGAATCCGGGTTTCGATACCCGTTGTGGGCAGAGCACAGATAACCCATTGTATGGCTTTGTGCTTAATTACAAACAAACAAACCCATTCAATAGATCGACTAAAGGAAAGGATCTTCAATAACATAGTGAAAAATAAGTCATTCACGCCATCAAAGAGGAGTTTTGTGGCTAGTTGTAAAGCTAATACGATTTCAGGGTGTATTTATTAACATATATTGATTAAAAATTAAAAATGTAGTTATCTTCTTACATAGATCACCAGTTAGGCCTCACATAGATTATTGTACAGTTTGGTCTCCTTATCTAAAAAATCATACTGACTTATTGGATATGGTTCAGAGGAGAGATGCAAGATGATTCTTACATTGGAAGAGTTATCTTATAAGGATAGGTTAATATTTCTTAATTTCTTTTATCTTAGTCTATAGGATGATCTTAATGAAGTTTACAAGATTATCGAAGGACTTATGATTTCTTTGTGACGAATTTTGAATACAAATAGGACTAGAGGACGCAAATTTAAGATTCGAAATAGACATTCTAGGCTTCAGTTAGGCCATTATGAAATAATTATTAGATTATCATCCTATGTGCACGCCCGACCCCACTTTTTCGAAAAAAAATATATAGTAAAAATAGAATGATAATATAATGATTATTTTACATTTACCTTATGACAGTTTTTATTTTTCAACAAAGTGGCTAGTTTATGATTAACTGTCAGCAGTAGTAGAGGTTGACATGTTACGAGAAGGAAATCAATGATTTCCTGTAAAATAAGAAATAGGTTTATTTTTACTTGCAGAGACAATCTTCAAGAACAATATCGTACCTTGTTGTCCGTATTTTATGTCATGAAATCCACTTATCTACGACTTTTTTTACTACAAATCACGGGTAGTATCCTAAAGAAACAACGAACGACTATGAAAATAATTATAATAATTAGTGGATCGTACGACCAAGATGGATCAACAAGTCTCTTGTTGTCCTTAAATTATATATGTGATATATTAATGCTAGATATCCATATATAAAAATAATATTTTGGTATTTTGCTTTGATGTCTTTGTTTGTTTGAATTTTGCG
>NW_013667828.1:77687-83260 GCF_000517525.1 Limulus polyphemus | reverse complement strand
AACCACCTGGCCATGTCCGCCCTTTCAGCCGGAGGGGCATTATATGTGACGGTCAATCCCACTCTTCGTTGGTAAAAGAGTTGGCGATGGGTGGTGATGACTACCTGTCTTTCCTCTAGTCTTTCACTATTAAACTAGGGACTGCTAGCACAGATAGTCCTCGTGTAGCTTTGCACGAAATTCAAACCAAACTAAACCATCTACCGCCGACTCTAATTTGGAACTATGGATAAAAGGGAAGGAAGCTAGTCAGCAGCGCCCTACCATCCACGCTAAGAGATTGACTGTCACTCTTACAACGCACCCACGGTTTAAGGTGTGGTAAATATTTTGTAATGTCAAATGGATTCAAGCCCGGTTCATAGCACTGATATCTAGAAATCTACCACAAGGCCAACCCGTGCCCAAATAATAATAACTCTGCATTATAACGTCACCTGATTCTGATGTAATGTTCATTAAAAACTGAACCTTAATTCAGATTGATAAGGGAAGTCTTAGTCATCAGTGTGTTTGCGTCACTCCATTCCCATGCTTCATCTCTACGGATAATTTCCCACTTTTCATTGTCAAACCAGGTTACAAAAATTACCTGTAGACTTAGTGCCATTCAATACAATAGTTTCCGTTTTCTTTCAACATTTAGGAGCAGTTTCTATTTTCTAAAGATTTTTGTTTGCAATTATTGGCAATATGCCCTTTTAAACACCCATTGTTTTGTGGTTTACTTCTTTTCTGGGTGATCAATTGTCTAATTAATACTTTGAGTTCTTCTAGACCTCAATCAAAGGAGGTTGGTGTTTCCATGCTTCTTGATCTCACAATTTCATAATTCCTGATTGTGCTTTTAGTTCTTTGTCTGCAATTTATTCTAGTTCCACTGCCAACTGGTGAGCTTCCTATAAAAATGCACATCTACTTTGCTTTGGCCAAATCACATATCCTTATTCACTACGGTTCCTCTGTCAAGTGCTAACAAATCTATCACTTCATATGTAGTATCTGGATAATCTTCAGTAAGTTCAAATAAGATCTCGATCTTGCTTTCTACTCTGTTCCTTAATTTTGCTACATAAACATTCTTTCTGATGTCCATTAATACCTTTTCACGACTCTCCGCTCAAATGTTGTTTCATGTCGTTAAAACTGGTCCTTCTAAATGAGCAGTAAAATGTTGTTCACTATTCCATCCATTCGTTTTGGAAGTGGTTTCAATCTGTACCTTATAATTCTTCCATGGGACTTTTCCATCATGTTCTGTTTGTTTCTCAATTGGACAGTGTATGAACTGCCATGTTACGTACCATAGATTGATGAAAAACTGATATGACTGGAGCGGTCCATGATGATCCGACAGTTAGAGATGGCACAGCAATAGCACTAAAAGGTGTAGACCAGACGGGTTCTCCTGCTCTCCATGAAAAATCATCTTTCAAATAACTTTTGGTGGCGACAAAGAGATGTACAAAAATTCATCGTAATTGGAATTACACCTTTTTAAATACAAAATATCATCTTTCACCATTTCTGAATAATATAAGTTATGAAAGTTAACCTTTCACATTTTGTTGGTCATTAAAGGTCACCTTTCATCTTTTATAAACCAAAAAGATACACGTTCACCTTTTTTTACCTTTTAATTGTATCCTTAAAAAAAGGGTTATAGTTTACCTTACCGCCACCTTATAATAACCGGCGTACATGCCAACAGTAGACAGTTTCATGCTCCTCCTTTAAAAGCCCTACATTTTTTAGTTAAATATTTATTCTGTTTATTGAAGGTATTGTATATTCAGGTGAACTAAATTTAAATTTGAGCTGGTTAATAAGAAATTCGCTCAAGATATAGATTACGAGTTAATACTAGTGGGTTTACGACGTGGTGGGAATATTTTGCCTAGCGTCTGAAGGATGTTATCATGCAAGTGTGGTCCATGGTCTTGGTCCCCTGGAAATTGTTTGAAATTAGGTATCTAATTGGTGCGTAAGAAATATCTCCACTAGTTTATGTGCTACGTCTTTCATTTTTTTAAATAATATTTTTACATTGCTTTTGAAATTAAAAATAGTTAACAGTACCGCTTATTATCACAACAGTTTCAACATATAATTCATTTTAAAAAACATGTTGACATAAAGCCATTTATAAATGAAAGTGATTATACTCATAAGGTATGAATATAAACACACTATTAAAACGTATTTTATGTAGCTCTCCCCCTTCTATGGGTATTGTAAATCATAATAAATGTGTACAAGAGTTCGTCTTTACTAAAAAGCAAAAATGTTTTCAGATAAGGAATATTTTAAGACAATCCATACGTGCACTTGACATTAGGCTATAGAACTAGTACTGAGTAGCCTATTGATGTTCACTTCTAAATTCATGGAAAGACAGTCCCACATAATGATAAGAAAAGACAATAAAATATAATATAATCATTATCAAAAAAGGTCAAATATGAGGTCGAGTATCTATACGAGTATGTCTTACACTACTGAATGCTAGAACTCTTACAAGATGATCGAGCTTTACTAATATGTACGACTCAAATACAGACTGCCAAATACATAAGGTTTCTTAGGTTCGAAGAAACCTCGTAGTTACCCTACACAGCATTCGTTATGACGTATCTGGTCATTCTCATCACATATAGGTGTGACCGTAACCCCTAGATATCACCTAAACACTGTTGTTGCCACCGCTACACAAGGTCAAATTAAGCAATGTGTTCGATGGGCGGTAACAAGTATTACCTACTTCGAGAACAATAAAGGTAACTTGAAATTAGATCATCTCGACCAAGTGTTACTACAAGCAAATAGAAACACATTGTATATTCATATATCATAAATTTAACTATTTCCTGATGATAACCCGATACTATGGATCGAAACGTTGTGATAATTAAAATCCGAATTTCCCTACTACCAAACTTCCTGTTATTGTATTTATGAATTGGTTAATTAGTAGGTTCGTAACAAAGCATTGAATAAAAGTTCGGAAATGTGTTCGGTTTTATAACCATAGCTTAGAATGTTCACTCAATGGATTCATCGCCACCCTTAACTTGCAGAATTATCATACCAAGCTTAAATTAATATTGGTGTCCTTTATCTATTGTATGTTCCTTGTAATAAGCTGTCTAAATTACATTTTGTGTAATGTTTGTTTTGTTTTGTTCTAAATTCGGGTAATGAAGAAAGTGATGTATTCTTGGTTCAATATTCCTTTGTCAACCATCATATTATTCAGCTCATGATATCCATGTGTATATGTGTACAGGAAAACACATAATAAAATATATCAAAAGCACTCAAACGGACCAGCTAATAACGGTTTTGTATATTATTCACATTCTCACATATCTAGATAAAATTTGAAAAAAGTATTCATATAAGAAAAACAGATTATCTAATGTACTTGCATAGAAACGTTTACTTTTTACTTCGTGACATACTTTTTCGTGAGATTTTTCTTAGAAAAGTCATGGTGATGCAATGTTCTGAAAATTAAAAGTTCATAAAGATGATTCATGTTATATATCATACTTTTATCTAAAGAGAAACCAGAATTTTGTCTTATTTGATCAACTTAAAAACAGGAAAATAGGTCAAAATTGCATTCAAAGGCTTCATGTTGTCACGATTGACATTTTTACCGAATATGTGGTGATTACAATTCTACCTTGAAAGGGACGGTCGCAGTGATATACTTTTCACATATTTCGTTTATCAACCAACAGGAGGTCCTAGCTACAAAGTTGAACCTGGAATCATAATATCTAATAACCAGATGCTTAATTAGTTTATTCATGTCTTATGATACTTAATTAATAAAAATAATACACCATTTAAGCCACAGTCATTTACTATTTAAAAAACAAAGATATCGTTGCGTCATCGAGGTCACGTGAATGGTGTGGCGCCACCTATTTTCTAGAACTATCCTGTACCTTGGCGAATGCTCTAGTATTTACTAGATATAGGGTAGTCTGGTATATAAAATAGGGTGACAACGTGACGGGATAAGGTAATGTGTGTGTAGATAGTGAGTAATAGAACTGCAGTCACAGGGTATTGTTGAAGTTAACGTTCGTTCGTTATAGTGTTTGTTTTAGCGCGAATATTGAAATCAAGTGTATCGTAAAGTTGTATTCGGAAAGAATAAACCAGTTTTATTAAGTAAGGACTTGTGTCGCTAAAGTTTCGTCGGAACGAAGTTACGGAAAAATTAATTAACAAACGGAGACGTAACAATATATATGTTTCAACCACATTTCAGGCCATCATCAGGCAGAACGAAAACAGCCGACAAAACATCTTTTCTCTGTCTCTTTCAAAAACACCTTAGGTGTGAAAAAAAGGTGCGGCCAAAAAAGGATTGAGCGTGCGAGTAAAAGGAATGAAATCAAAATTAGCAGCCAAACTGGTAGCTACGTTTATAAAGCATTGATAGGCATTTAACCGCAAATATTCATTCAATAGTGAGCGAGGCGGCGTTTTTTGTTCAGCATGGGGCATGATGGTGGGTAAAACAAAATGCGCGGCCTATTTAACTAATGAATGAATAGTTGCTGTAAAATTCTTATCAATGCCATAAGTATAGCTACCAGTTTGGGCGCCAATTTTGCTTTCATTCCTTTAAGTTGCACTCTCAGTCCTTTTTAGGCCACTCTTTTTTAACACATAAGGTGTTTTTGATTAGATATCACGACTTTTTGTCAATACACACCAACAAACCACAGTAAGTAAGAAAGTGACACTCGATAGTAACCAATATTAGCTTTAGGATCGCAACTCTATTATTCGGAACAGACATATACTTTACTGAACCAACCAGATTCTTTAAAATATATGATGGAAGTTTTTCTCTCTAAAACAGTGTTGATAGCTTCCTTTATAGTAACGCCATAGAATTTAGATTAACAGTTTCTTGTCATCACCCGCATGCACTAGATACAGCCTGTCAAGCATAATTATTTACGTAAATTAATTAGGAGAATTTCATAAAATTTAGCAAACTAGTGCTTAAAAGTTGGCATAACGTCCACCCGTATGATTCTTCTGAAAACTAGTTAGAAACTGCTTATCTGCTTTGCCTAACCGAAACTTATGTATCTGCACGTGCTTTCAGCCTATAGTTTTGCTGCTGTAAATCAGCCGTTTTTAATCGGAATGACAAAAAACTAAAGATTGTCCACTTTTACTCTAAGGTGAAGCTGTAGTAAAAATATTAAACCGATAACTCGAGTGACTTTTTGCGTACGGTACGCAAAAATGTTGGTCAAAACTGAGCGTTTTTTGTTGAATAACTTTGTACGTGTAAATTTTATTTAGACCAAATTTGACACCTAAATATAGGTTGTAAAGATCTCTGAGTGTACGAAATTTGAAAAAATCTATGAAAGTTAAGTATGTTTTCCATCAAATATAGATTTCGTACTTTCGGTGTAAAGAAGACAAAATAGAGGAAATAATTCAATCAGAATGTGAGATTTTATATCTCGTGTATTTCTTAATGGATTGCCTTGAAATTTGGTATGTGAAGTAAGGGTCTAGTAGAGCACATT
>NW_013667828.1:75381-76887 GCF_000517525.1 Limulus polyphemus | reverse complement strand
CGTTTCCAGATTTTTGTTAAGATATTATTTGTATGTTTGACCCACGTTAATTTTTGGTCAAACGTTAGTCCTAGGTCTATATGTGGCGGTCCAGTGTTTGTTTTGTTTTGAATTTCGCGCAAAGCTACATGAGGGCTATCTGCACTAGCCGTCCCTAATTTAGCAGTGTAAGACTAGAGGGAAGGCAGCTAGTCATCACCACCCACCGCCAACTCTTGAGCTACTCTTTTACCAACGAATAGTGGGATTGACCGTCACATAAAACGCCCCCACGGCTGAAAGGGCGAGCATGTTTCGTGGGACGGGGATGCGAACCCACGACCCGCAGATTGCGAGTCGAGCGTCCTAACCACCTGGCCATGCCGGGCCGCGGTCCAGTGACTACAAACGGCGTCCGAAACACAGACGTTTTTCGGAGAAAATCAGAGTTTATATAAAACATCTAAAAAAAGCAACTAGTGTTTTGTTAATTCTCAAATTTAAATTTAACGCTCTCATGTGAAGTGTTTAATTGGCGTAAAAATTCTTTTAACTTAATGTTACCGTAACTACTAATGTATCTCAACCAAATTTTTTGATTCAGTAACATTTGGAATATAACAGTGGTTTCAAAATAATCTTAAAAAAGATCGCAAAGTACTGGAGAGAGAGAGAGGAGATCCAATAGGTTATAATCCTTGAGCTTAATAATAGAAGTTATTATTTACTTGGGAACACAATACAACCTTTCATCAAGTTTACGATATCGCTAATTTTAAGTGAAGAAATATGATTCTCTATTAACTTCTCTTTAAAACACCCAATGGCAGCTTAATTTCACACGTACTGAAGAGAATAAAGATTTAATATCGAAGGAACAACAGAAATGAAATTATATATCTAAATTATAAATTTACATCTTAAAAGAGCGTGTAAATCTATCGATATACCATGACCTTACTCGGAAAAATGCAAATTGGGAATTTAGTGAAAAGGATTCTCTTGATCCTAAAGAAAAACTATGGAGTAAATTTGATACTTTATCTAAGTCACATAGTACTTTGGAGATTACAGACACTAATAAAGATAATGACCAAATAGTGTTGCTCCCAAAAGTGGAAAAATGTATCCAGTTACTAAATAACTGAGGGGCAGTTAAAATTATTAAGCAAATGAATAATTTTTTCTATAGATAATCTTGTTCCTAACATCACACAGAATTTATTCCCAGATAATAAATCTAACATAAACAAATTGTTCCTCTTATCTAAGACTAAAAATAAAATAAATCTGGATTCAAGCCTCGTCATCAACAATTACATTAATGGTAAATGTAAACTCATAAAATACGAAATGCTAGACCATAAGGCTCTAAGATATAATAAAGGTAACCAAACAATCATCGTAAATAAGAGCCATTACACTGAAAACGTTAACAATTTGTTAACGGATGGTTCATTGTGCTCTGAATAATTTTGCACTGCTCTTCGTCCTTTTTTTTTTTTTTTTTTTAGATTTTCAAACTGA
>NW_013667828.1:70699-75368 GCF_000517525.1 Limulus polyphemus | reverse complement strand
ATTATGCATTGAGTTAATTGGACTTAATCTAACAGGATCAAAATGGGGAAGTTTACAGACAGGAATATCGTGTACCAAACTGGCTTGGTTTGTTTGGAATTTTGAGCAAAGCTACACGAGGGCTACCCTCGCTAGCTGTCCCTAATTTAGCATGATAGACTAGAGGGAAGACAGCTAGTCAACAACACCTACTGCCAATTCTTGGGCTACTCTTTTACCAACGAAATAGTGGGATTGATCGTCACAATTTAACGCTCCCACGGCTCAAAGGACGAGTATATTCGGTGTGATGGCGATTCGAAACCGCGACACGCAGATTGTGAATCGAGCGTCATAACCATCAGGCCATACCAAACTGAAGTTCAGCTTTTTCTTGTCAGCTTCATTTGTATGTACAATCTTCAATAATTTTACATTCATTTCGATGACTCTGGCTTTTTCTTTTAACCCATTGTGCTCTACCAAAACTTCCATAATTTTTCTCTCTCTCCATTCCAGGGAACTCAGTTTCTGGTGCACTATCATTTATACCTTTTTGCTCTAATAGTTTGTTTGACATGTAGGTTAATTAATATTTAACGCATTTGACTAATTTTAAGAAATTTTATAAGAGCTGTTTGTTTTTCACTAGCATTTAGTTGCATGCCGACGAGCATTGCTGTTGCAAAATTTTGTATTACAGATTGCATTTCCATCTTGTACCGGTACGAACAACTAGTAAAAAGAAGTAAAGCATATACCTAATAACTTTGCTTTTGTAAAGTTTTCAATTGTGTTACCATACATTATTACATAAGATGTAAATATTTAAAAATAATAGTTTTTAAAAAATACAGTTGTGCTTTTTCTGAAAACACATTGAATATGATTCACTTTACGTTTTCTTGCTATTGTAAACAACTAAAGACAATTAAGTAAATTTATTGCAATTTTTTGTATAGTGAAAATATAATATATTTCAGCAATTTTTTCTATACACTTTTAATTCGTACACATGATCCTAGGAGTGTCCTTTACTGAGTACATGGGAACTATGCTATCTGAGATTTGGTCATGATGTATTGAATCTATATACATTTTTATTTGGTATCAGGTATGGTTAATTTTTTAAGGTTGGACTTTTAGAAGTCTTACCATGAAAACACAGTAACAAAAATTTGTCAATGTGACCTAGTAATTTTGAAAGTAGGTCACATGGCAGAATACAGATTATGTTTGCAGCGTATATAACATAAGGTATCATTTGATTTGTTATATTATGATGATTTTAACTGTCGGTGAATTAGGTCAAAAGTGTGTGTGTGTGTGTGTGTGTGTGCAGGAACGATTGTAGATGAAGAAAGACTAAAGGAACCACCATAGATTTCGGAGTATCTTCAGTGGATAAAAAAAAAAAGTGACAAGTCGACTAAACAAGTCCAAAAAGCCCATATACAACTTGAATTGTAATACAATTTTTCTTGAGCACTTGTTTAAAATCATAAATAAATACATACGGTTAAAAACAAAAAGTTTTTAAATTTACGCACGTGATATTATGAATGATCTGTGAAATATAATTGTCAAAAAATAAACACTCGAGTCTTGGTGTTCATTTGTCATTTTATTGAGTATTGGTGTTAACTTGTGATTTTGTCTCCATAAGTAAAGCTTTTGTTACGTATTTGTATCCTTTAGACACCAGCATTTGACTTTTTGTTACCTGTTTGAATCTTTTAGATATCAGCATTTGACCTATTTTTTTCTGTTTGCATTTTTTGGACACTAAAATTTTACCTTTTATAAACTGTTTAGATCTTTTAGATACCCACAGTTAACGTTTTGTTACTTGTTTGCATCTTTTGGATACCAAAATTCTATTTTTACCCGTTTCATCTTTTGCACACTAACATTTTACCTTTTGTAAACCTGTTTGCATCTTTTGGATACCCACAATTAACCTTTTGTTCTTTGATAAATTGTTTTGTAACTTTTTGTTACTTGTTTGAATTTTTTGGACACCAACATTTTATTTTTTACTTGTTTCATCCTTTGGACACTAACATTTTACTTTTTGTTACCTGTTTGCATTATTTGGACACTAGAATTTGACATTTTGTTACCCGTTTGCATCTTTTGGAAAACCACATTTTACCTTTCATTACTTGTTTGCATCTTTTGGACACTAACATTTTACCTTTTGTAAACCTGTTTGCATCTTTTGGACACTAACATTTTACCTTTTGTAAATATCTTTGAGTCTTTTGGATACCCACAATTGATCTTTTGTTTCATGATGCTTGCAACTTCTGGACACCAAATTTGTACTTTTTTGTTAAAGGTTTTCATCTTTTGGAAACTCACAGTTGACCTTTTGCTACCTGACTGCATATTTTGGACACTAACATTTTACCTTTTGTTGCTTGTTTGCATTTTTTTTAGACATAAGCAGATCATCTGTTTATAATGTATGAATGATTAATTTTTTTCGCATTTTGATGGTTGACAAGTTTACATTTTGAATACCTTTTAGTGCAAACACAAGTGGGCCACTTGAGTATTTTGAAACACCAAAAGGTATATGAAAATATTATCTTTTAGACTTTTTGTATTTGCAAAATGAGTATAAAAACGTGGCGGAAGGTAGATAAATGTTGGTTTTTTGTTCACACTTTGTCGATATCAAGAGATAATTTTTCATGCAGTGAGCCGACGTTTGATGTTGAAATTCTTGAGATGATGCAGAGAGAGGTGTAATTCTAGCTTTTGCTAATTCGGTTTTGAAATGTTGTAAAATGGAGTTAGTGTCCTTCTGTACATTTCTTCAATTTGGTAGGACTGTCAGGAATTGTATGTAGCACAAGAATCACACCCGGGTCACGACCGGGGACGCGAGTTGGCCCTGTGATGGAATTTTGGAGCTGGTGAGACAGGTTTCAATCCATGCGATACCACAAACTATTCTCTGCATTTTAAGTTGTGGATGTATTATAAGAGTAATACTCAATATATTAGCTTGGACAATAGACTACTGCTCGCTAACTGCCCTCCTTCTGTGTGCGTGTTTTTTTGTTATAGCAAAGCCACATTAGACTATCTGCTGTGTCCACCGAGGGGAATCGAACCCTGATCCTAGTGTTGTAAATCCGTAGACTTACCCCTTCTTCTGTTTAGTACCGAGCTCAAAATTAGACAGCAGCGGACAGCCTTAACAGACTTGCCATTAACACAAAAATACATATATGAGAAATTTATGTCGGCCATCTACAATTTATACAATGTGGGGATTGATGATTTCTATTAATGACTAAATCATTATTGTAAGAAAAATCGATTTGCTAGACGTGCATGTTTGTTCCTTAGTAAAGGCTTGTTTTCTTTGAAAAACTTGAATATTTCACCTTTTTTTTTATTATAGTTGGTCTCTTTTATTAAAATCTCCGTCATTTGAGTTTTTTTTTTCAGAAATATAATGTACCCAAGCAACTATGCATTTTGATAATATAGTTAGAGAAAAACAACTGTTGCGTCAGCGAAGTCACATGACTAGTTTCTAGAACTATCTTGTTCCTTCATGAATGCCCTAGCATTTACTAGATAGGGTAGTCTGGTATATATATAAGAGGGTGACAACGTGACGCAATAATGTGTGTGTACCTAATGAGTAATTGAACTGCAGTCAGAGAGAGACGTATTGTTGAAGTTAACGTTCGTTATAGCGTTTGTTTTAGCGTGATTGTTGAAAATAAGTGTATCGTAAAGTTGTATTCGGAAAGAATAAACCAGTTTTATTAAGTAAGGACTTGTGCCGCTAAAGTTTCGTCGGAACTAAGTTACGGAAAGTTAATTAACAAACGGAGACGTAACACAACCTTTCACTCTAGATAATTATAAGATAACTAAAGGTCGTTTTTCTCTAGCCTCATTATCAAAATGTATAAGTCCCTCCAGTATGAACTCTAAATTTTGAAAGCAACCATGCAATTTATGAAGAAAAAAACACGTTATTTAGTTTTATTTTCTAAACATTTTAATAATAATAAAAAAAACAATTGAGTCATATCCTTTCCTAAAATTTCTCTGTTGTTCTTTTCATAGTGCAAAGCTACACAAGGGGGTCATCTGCACTCTGTCTACAGCAGGGAATCGAACCCCAGATTTTAGTATTATAAGTTTGTAAAATTACTGCTGATTCCTGAGGTTCAAATTTGTCTATAAATTCAAAATTTAATTTTCGTTTTAAATCTATTGTTGTTGTTTTTATCACTCACCAAAAAGAAAAGTGAAATAACTGCTATGGATTGAAGTTGTTTTAATTGGCAAGTAATTTCCATAAAGTATTCTAATTATCAAGTGTTGAATACTTGCAACAATTTGGATTTAAATACCTCTACTTTTATAACGGAAACAATAATATACTTTATTTTATTTTAGACATTAAAATATAATTTTTCTTTGAGAGTACCATAGAGGACACTTAATTCAAACTTTTTGTTGTGGCTGTAATGATGGCTTAGTATAGTAATAGCACTGTTGTTAGTCCTACTCTTAGGCTTAGTTAATTACAATCGAAAAATAAGGTTACAACTTAAAGTTAATATAATTCAAAGATATACTCACAAAAATTCAGTAATGGAGTATTTTTCACACGCTTGTTGTGAATTTTTTGTAGCTGTGACAGCAAACGGTT
>NW_013667828.1:57433-69699 GCF_000517525.1 Limulus polyphemus | reverse complement strand
AGTTAATTACAATCGAAAAATAAGGTTACAACTTAAAGTTAATATAATTCAAAGATATACTCACAAAAATTCAGTAATGGAGTATTTTTCACACGCTTGTTGTGAATTTTTTGTAGCTGTGACAGCAAACGGTTCATCAGAATTGTATATATGCTTGTTTGCGGGATTTGTATTGTCTCTTGTTATTATATTTTTATGTTGGTCAAAATCAAATGCGTACATGGAGAATGTGCCAAGCATTTCGAGCCTTGGACTTGGTCTAGCTTATGAATGTTATTCTCACGAGGCTGAAAATCAGTGTCACGAAGGTTATGTTCACGTAAATTGTAACACTGAAGATAAATCCCGTGATTTATTTACTCAGTGTCAAAATAAACAATGTGTACGTTGTTTAGCCAGGACTTCGGATCAAATAAGTAAAAAATCAAAAGAAAGATATTATCAATTTGTAGAGACCTGTAACTTCAATGAAAAGTGTCTCAAAAGGGTTGAACTGGGTTTTAAACATGAATATTTAAATACAGAAATAAACAGTGGTGAAAAGTGTAATATTAATAAAGTAACATTACTTTATGTCATTCCAAGTCTTTCTGACCAGTTATGGTTTGAAGATACAGATATTTATGTTGATGATATTGGCCTGTTAGAAGGAAGTTTTTTAGAAATTTTGACAGAATTTAAGAAGAGCAAAGAAGAACTTTCTTCACTATGGCATTTCAATAATGTTCCTCAAGGAGAATGGAAAATATTTTATTTGTATAATCAAGGAGTACCTGTGTATCCAAATTTGTCACTTTGCCCCAAAACAACAGCTGTGTTAAATAAACTGAAACATTTCATGGGTGGAACAGTATTTGGATATGCTGCATTTTCTGAAATTTGCCCAGGAACCTACATCCCCCCACACAAGGGTTGTAGTAATGTCCGAGTACGGTGTCATTTAGGTAAGATGAAAGATATTTGGGAAACTAGTACCCTCTAATCCTGCAAGTAGTATTAAAATATAAACACAAATCATAATACTATGAATATTTTCTGTTATTATATGTGCTTCCTTTAATGCATGATCATGGTAAGCTGTTACAAGTTCATAAATAGTATTATAAAATAAAGTCATCTTCCCATACAACTTGACAAGTTAATGCAACCTTTTCTAACTAATAAGCACATCAGACACAACTTGAACAAATACAAGTTAAAACATCACATACCAATGCACAGTTTTACTGATGAACCAACCAGACAGAAATAATTATGGTTGAACAAAAGCCTGCATGTGGCTAAGTCAAAATTATTTTTAACATTTAGATCACTAATTTATTTTTCAAACAGGATTATTGGCTTATGAAATGAACTGCTATTGTCAGTAGTGGAGGCCAACATTTTACAGGAGATTAAGATGGGAATCAATGATTTGCTGAAAAGTATAGGGTGGGTTTAAATTTTTACTTTTTCCATGAGTAGGTGTGAAAATAGACTTGAAGGACCTAATGATCCCTTGTTATGTGCATATTAATAATTTCTTTTTTGAACTTCAGACAAGTTGCTTACATGTAGTCCTTTCTATGGTCAATTCCACTAGTCCTTCTTTGAACCATTTGAGACAAATCAGTATAAACTTTTGTAAGCAGACCCTATCACCTTGTAGCATTATTTTCCACCATTCAGGCTTCAAACAACCCCTTACAATTAGTAACACAATTATTCTTTTTCATCATAATTTTATTACTCCTCCAAGCTAATGTACAAATATTTCTACCCAAGTGCACATCCTTAGACATAAAAAAATAATTAAAATACATTAAGTTAATAATAGATCCTCCTGAAACAATGAGTCAGGCTGTCTCTTTTCAGCAAATTTGGGCAGAAAAATTCTCTTACATATATTGATTACAAAAGGCTTCATATAGGAACACCACATCCAGTTTGAAAAATAAATGCAACCAGTCTCTTTGCCATCCAGTTCCAGATATTTCCATTTGAAGCAACTTATTGAAAAGATGATCATTTCCATTGGGCTTTGGTCTTTTAAAGTAGTGTATATGTTTTATTTATGTAGTAAGGTTTTTTGTTTCATGTTGTTATTTATATTTTCAGTGAAAAAAATATATGTCTAGTAATTTGTGTCATTAGAATAATCTATGCACTCAAGTTTATTGAATCGTAAATGTAATTTCTTGACAGCTTTGCAAATTCAAAAGGGGACCAGCTTTCTGATGGTTGAAAACAAAAGGAAAGAGTGGGAACTTGGAAAATGTTTGGTATTTGATGACTCATTTCTTCATTCTGTACAGCATACTGGTGCCCCAGTTTCTTCAAGCAGAGCAGTGTTACTAGTTGATCTGTGGAATCCCAGATTGTGTCAGAAGGAGAGAGACTGTTTAAAGTACATCTTTTCATCAAACATTCTTGATGAAATCTAGTGCATTTTTAATTATTAATAACATAAAGAAGAACCCTTTGGATGCTATAATCAGAAGTATCTGACTTGACATTTATAGCTGTTTGGCGTGACAAGTATATTTACCCGACCACGTCACAAAAACCTTTCCTTATTGTGAAAAGACATTCCCACCTTAGTACTGTGTGTGCATGTACATCATCAAGCAAAAGTGCAATTAGTTGATTTTGATCCTTCCCAAATTTAATTACACACTCAAAGGGTTAAGACACCAGAAAATAACTTAACATTAGCTACCTGCATGTTTCTTGACTTACTTTTAATGTAATCAGAATGATCAAGATCAAAATTATTCTTGTAAAACATTTTATGAGTAGAAAGACAATTTTTTACTTAAGTATAAACTAATCTTACTAAAAATGTTTACCATGCACACCTACAAGTCACATGATCAAGTTTGAACTGTTGGTTAAAGTGTTGACTAAAGCAAAAATAAGGCTTATTTAATTTAGGTAACTGTAAAAAGGATTCAAACATACACATGATATAGTGCTGTGTATATATATATATTGAATAAAGATATTATGAGTAAATAAGCTTTTTAAATGAGTGTGATTTAATTACACAATACACACTGCAGTTTCTGTACAACTGTGGTTTTCCTAACATGGTATTTATTGTTCAGTTTATGCTGATAAAGTAAATACCATAAATTCCAACCTCTTACAGTTAAGCAACTTTTTGTTCTTTCAAACATAGCCAGTAGTGGACAAAGATAGATGAAGTACTATAACTGGAACTATAACTGAAGTAGGTAACACTATTTGATTGATCCAGGTTATAACTAAAAGACGGTAAAACAGGAAGTGGTTCATATATGATAAGTCAGTATTTGATTGATCCAGGTTATAACTATCAGACTGTAAAACAGGAAGTGGTTCATATATTTCATTATTTTATTGATCCAGGTTATATCTAATAGACTGTAAAACAGGAAGTGGTTTATATATGATAAGTCAGTATTTGATTGATCCAGGTTATGACTATCAGACTGTAAAACAGGAAGTGGTTCATATATTTCATTATTTTATTGATCCAGGTTATATCTAATAGACTGTAAAACAGGAAGTGGTTTATATATGATAAGTCAGTATTTGATTGATCCAGGTTATGACTATCAGACTGTAAAACAGGAAGTGGTTCATATATTTCATTATTTTATTGATCCAGGTTATATCTAATAGACTGTAAAACAGGAAGTGGTTTGTATATGATATTTTAGTATTTTATTGATCCAGTTTATATCTATCAGACGGTAAAACAGGTAGTGATTTGTATACGATATTTTATTACTTTATTGATCCAGGCTATATCTATCAGACTGTAAAACAGGAAGTGGTTCGTATATGATATTTCAGTATTTGATTGATCCAGGTTATAACTATCAGACTATAAAACAGGAAGTGGTTCATATATGATAAGTCAGTATTTGATTGATCCACGTTATAACTATCAGGCTGTAGAACTGTAAGTGGTTTGTTGACGATATTTCTATGTTGTGTTCATATTGAAGACCTATAATTCAACAACAAAAAATCTGGTGGAATTTTGTATTGGTAATTGTTTTATTTGACAGGAATATAACAATTTCACAAACACATTGTATGATAATGTTTTGGAACGTTTATGATACAAGCACTATAATATACTCATAACTGGATAACAAACCAAGCTTGCATTACAGGTGGTGTTAGTTTTACAATTTTAGGCTCTATTTGGCAACAGGTAACACCTTGTATTCTCTATAATCGGCTCATTCCATATAATCAAAGCCAAACACAGCTATTTGAAACTCACAAGCACTACAAAAATGTTAATTCTCATGATTCAGGAACCTTAAAAAATCACTTATACAATCGTTGTCAAATGTATTGTTTGCTGAAGCTCTTGTTCAAAGATGAAAGCAGTTATTAAAACTTTGGACTCATGCTCATAACATTGACTGTCAGCACTGGAACTGAAAATATTTTAAGTGTAAGAATTGAAAACAATAAAACTACTTAGCTATAAATATGTTAGATTCTTAGTACAGCATTGATCATTAAAAATGTTCATCTCACTTTTTGTTGTTTTTTGCATTTTTCTAGTTTCTGTTATCTGAATGGGTAATTAATTCTATTGCCTTTTTAAGTTTGTGGCCTCTTTTAAACATGAGCAGGTGCTTTTGATATATTTTTTATCCCAAGTCACCTTATAAGTGTCTTTCTGCACTTATAAATAGAAATGATGTAATGTTTTTATTTTAAGTGTTAGATAAATTACAATGGACAACACATCACATTTTAATGATACAAATATCCATTTCTTAAATTTCATGTAATTCTGAGATAAAAAGTAGATCATATACAATCACAGTTATTGGTTTCTCAAAGACACAATTATTAGACAAGGAGAAGATCACATGTAATCACAAAGTCATTTGTTTCTTAAAAACAAATTATTAGATTACAGGAAGATCAAATAC
Organism: Limulus polyphemus; assembly: GCF_000517525.1. Classification (NCBI taxonomy): domain Eukaryota; kingdom Metazoa; phylum Arthropoda; class Merostomata; order Xiphosura; family Limulidae; genus Limulus; species Limulus polyphemus. Next base: position 64,774 of record NW_013667828.1, on the reverse strand, counting down.
AACCACAAAGTCATTTGTTTCTTAAAAACAAATTATTAGATTACAGGAAGATCACATACAATCACAAGTCATTCGTTTCTTAAAAACAAATTATTAGATTACAGGAAGATCACATACAATCACAGAGTCATTTGTTTCTTAAAAACAAATTATTAGATTACAGGAAGATCACATACAACCACAAAGTCATTTGTTTCTTAAAAACAAATTATTAGATTACAGGAAGATCACATACAATCACAGAGTCATTTGTTTCTTAAAAACAAATTATTAGATTACAGGACGATCACATACAAGCATAGAGTTAGTTTCTTAAAGACACAATTATCAGATGACAGGAATATCACATACAATCATAGAGTTATCAATTTCTTAAAGACAGCTGTTAAATGACAGGTATTCTATAGAGAATTACACAATTAGTTCTTAAAGACACAATTTATTTCTTGAATACAATGAGTGAAATACAAGTTATGTTGAATTAATGAGTTTGTTTTTTGTATTTTTCAACACAATAAAGATTGGCAAATTTTGGCTGATTCGTTAATTTGTTTTCAATCATTTAAGACACTGACGAAATTAAAATTATAATCTTTCAGAATTTAAGAGCTGGAGAAGACATTAAGCTGGGATAGAATAACTTGATGTTTCTGGTAACAAATGAACACCCCTCAGCAAAATTATATCTTATGTTGTCAAACTTAGCTTTCTCTTTTGTTATTTCTTATCACGTTAGATTCAATCCAGATTAATTGTACTTTTTATTGTGTCTATAGCTAAAAGCTGTTATGGTAGTTTTCATTAGTTGAAGTGAGTCTAAGTTGTTCTTCAACTATGGTGTTAACATATAAAAATTAAATATTTATACAATTGTTTTAAGGTTATAGGTCTTTTTAATCACATACATAAAATATATATCTATAAAATTTCCAAGGATACTGAAAAAACTGATAAATTATAGTTTTCATGTTATTGAGACAGTGTTCTAGACTGAAAGAAACTGATGAATTATAGTTTTCATGTTATTAAGACAGCTTTCTAGACTGAAAGAAACTGATGAATTATAGTTTTCGTGTTACTGAGACAGTGTTCTAAAGCTGTATTTTGAAATGCAGAAAAATTATAATTTGCACTATTATCAACTGGTAATGCAGTAATTAAGTAGATAAAGTTTTGAGAAATTAAGCAATAAGAAATTAATTTTTAAATTAAATGTTGGGGATTTATATTATATTTTATACTAGTTTTATACACACACACACAGAAATATACATATATATATATTTATATTTTTGTTTATCGTAATTACTTCTTAGATCAGTTTTACACCCGAAGTAAACTATTCACCAGAACAATCTTTGTACATTAAATAGATTTCATTTGGTACATATCAGTTAACATATATCCAGGTTTGTTCAGTGCAAAAGAAGTACTCCACTCAGTTTGTGCCACTGTTCAATTCGTCTGTCTGGATTTTTCAGTGTTTCCACCCAATGCTGTAGACGATCACCCTTAGAGTGGATACTTAGTTGAAGCCCTCCTGTAAAGTAAATATATTGTATACTCTTATCATTGAGAAGGATTGTTTGTTTGTTTCAGAAGTTCTGTACAAAGCTATACAAGAGGAATCCATGCTCTCCGTTCATAGTTATAAACTGATAAACTAGAGGGCAAGTACAACTATCTCTTGGGCTACTCTTTTCTGACTGAATAGTGGGATTTGACTGTCACTCCAATAGGACCCTTAGAGTCTGAACATACTAACCATGGCCAGATCTGTTGTAATAAAACAATGGACAAAGAACTTGTTGAACTGCTATCTACACAATCAGTCACAGGTACTTGATTTTTATCAACATTGTGCTACTTTATTTACACATTCATTAGAAGAATTGTAAAAGAAACTATGATACTCCCTCAAACTGTTATCATGCCTGAAGCACAAAACAGTTAAATCATGATATCCCTCAAACTGTTCTCATGACTGAAGCATGAAACAGTTAAATCATGATACTCCCTCAAACTGTTATCATGCCTGAAGCACAAAACAGTTAAATCATGATACTCCCTCAAACTGTTCTCATGACTGAAGCATGAAACAGTTAAATCATGATACTCCCTCAAACTGTTCTCATGACTGAAACATGAAACAGTTAAATCATGATACTCTCTCTCAAACTGTTCTCATGACTGAAGCATGAAACAGTTAAATAAGATACTTCCTCAAACTGTTCTCATGACTGAAGCATGAAACAGTTAAATAAGATACTTCCTCAAACTGTTCTCATGACTGCAACATGAAATAGTCAAATAAGATTCTTCTTCAAACTGTTCTCATTACTGCAACATGAAATAGTTAAATAAGATTCTTCTTCAAACTGTTCTCATCACTAAAACATGAAACAGTTAAATAAGATACTTCCTGAAACTGTTCTCATGACTGTAACAAGTACAATTAAATCATGATGCTTTCTTAAATCTTAAATTATTCTCATGACTGAAAAATGAAACAGTTATCTTCTCTGACTATTATCAGACATGAACTGCAAACCATACTTCTTAGTTTCCAGGCTACACAATAGCCAAAGAGGTAAACTAAAATCATGATAATCACAAAATAAAATATTTTTCTTTGAAGTTTTTTTTCATTACTGAAAAGTGAACTTCAGTTTACATTTTTGTTTAGCAGAAATATTTAACGACAGAAAATATTTTCTAAAACAAAAACTGAAAATTAAGCCCAATTTATCATTCACCATTTTTCTATGAGTTTCAGGGAATTTCACCTCTAATCAGTAACTCTGGACAAGGAAGATCAAAAGAATAAGGCTAGGTTTCTTATAGTGTTGTTTGTATATATTAAAATAAATGAGAAAACACAAGGCTAAAAATCACTTTAATTAACTTGGTGAAACAGGTCAGTTTCCTTTTTCAAACTTGTATTTTACCATTAAAAACAAGATGTTTAAATAATAATACTCTTCCTAACTTGAACTTTTATGCCTCCATGATAAAATAATCAGTAGCATTACTTTCATATTCACTTTTTAACATAGCTTTGTGTGTTAGCTGCATACACACACACACACACACACACAACATTATAAAATAGCCATGTCTCCCACATCTAAATAATAGCAGTACACATCATGCAAGACAGTGACATTAAGTAGACTATAATAAAATCTTGGCTTATGATGTAAAACATTTAGATAATTAGCAGCATCTGTGAATAGTTCAAAACTTTTATGCCAGTATTTGGTATACTTGTAGAGTCATTTAGATATATATTGATGATTAACCAACAAAAAGAATGTCACTTAAAATGAGAAAAGCATTAATGAAGATAAGGAACAGTGAACATGATTAGGTTTTTCATGACTTTTTGTTATGTTTATGCTTACACATTTACATAATACAAGCTTTCAGCGATTGTGCTATATCCATTTCAGTTTGAAATGAAAGTTATCCCAAAACTAATTTACCTAATTCTATATGAAAAATAATCATTTTGTGTTAGAATTAAAACAATTCTAGGTTAATAGCATTAGAACATAAATATATTGAAGCAATTGTTAAATTAACTTAAACACCGGTAAAATCTGTAACAATTAATCAGTGTGAGAATTTCAAGTCTAATTTTGTCCTTAAGTTTGACACTATATTAGAAATTCAGGAATCACTTTGCAAGATTAAAGAGGAAAAAGAACCTTCTCATCTCACTAGGTGGCACAAGTTACATAAATGTAACGAGACTATATAAGAAATTCAGGAATCATTCTGCACGATTAAAGAGGAAAAAGAACCTTCTCATCTCACTAGGTGGCACAAGTTACATAAATGTAACGAGACTATATAAGAAATTCAGGAATCATTCTGCACGATTAAAGAGGAAGAAGAACCTTCTCATCTCACTAGGTGGCACAAGTTACATAAATGTAACGAGACTATATAAGAAATTCAGGAATCATTCTGCACGATTAAAGAGGAAGAAGAACCTTCTCATCTCACTAGGTGGCACAAGTTACATAAATGTAGCTGGAAGTGAGTGTTTCTTACCTATGTAATCATCGGGTTTCCCATAGTCTTTGTCCCATATCGTTACTTCCAGCGTTTTCTTGCAAAGGTCTTGTGGTTTAATATCAAAAATAAATTCCTAAGGTAAAAAAAATTCTTATTGTGAATACAATTTCTAAAGTCTATTAATAATTACTGATCTTAACAGAATTTAGTTATTTTGTAAAACAGTTAACAGACACTGTCATGAAAATATGATGAGAAATACTTATATCTCTTCTTTTTTTTGGTACATTTAAAACAGAAAATTATGAAACACAAATGTAAGTTGTTATGCTGCACAATAATACCAGTCTACATCATAAGTCTCAATCCATTATAAAAGCTATTCATTGCCTCTCACTCAAGTTGTTATTGATTCTATTATGGCTTTCTTTTTTTAATGTTATAACTACTAAGATGATCATTTTTACACTAAAACCATTTTCTTCTATCTGGAATTTTTAAATGCAAAGGGTGTTATTATCATCAACCTCTAAAACTTATGAAACATAATTCAAAACTATAAAAAACCTAAAATAATAATACACTGTATGTTTTATTCTTTGCAAACTTACTTCATTGTATTCTGGATTCAATGTTTTCTTTTTGGTTGATGTTTTGTACTTTCTGCGAAGTGGATCTGGTTTTAGTTGTCTGGAAAATAAAACATAACCTTGTTTGCTGGGAAACAACAATAAATGCCTTAAGTAAAATAAATGAAAAATATGTTGTACCGAAATGTGAATACTATTTTCTTTCTTTGAATCAGTAAAAAGTATACTTTTTTCTTGTTCTACATAATAACATACAATTACATTAGATGAAAATCAGTCATTTTTTATTTTCGATCAGATAAGTATGCAACATATGATTTTGTACTGTAATCACAAAAGTGCAACAATATGCACTTCTTCCTTGGGAAGCAAAGTGCAGCATCTTGTAACATGTAAGAATCCATGAGCACAAAGGTGAGTAGCAAAAGCTATTGTTGTGCCCCACACAACAGTACACAACATAATCAAGATGGATCTATATTAGATAATGAAGCCAACAGGGTATGGGTTTACCAAGATAAATCATCCAATTGTACCACCCATTCAGGTGTCAAGGAGCTAGAAAATGAAACAAGCAGTCATGCTATTACATGTGAAGAAATACTGATCATATCAGTTACCTGTGGATTTCTGTGCAACTGGATTGTTGAAATAGGTGCTTGAAAATCACCATCCTTGTACACTAGATGGATTATAGAAAGCATGCAGGAAGGAGTGGTGTGCTTTGGAAATAACAGAGCCTTTTGCAATAGCAACTACAATGTAGGAATGTTGTCAAGATTCATGGTCATCAGATAGAGCATGACCAGATACAGTGACGTTGTGAGGCTCAAAAGTTGTTCTAATATAAGGTATTCATTCCTATATATATATCCACCACCTGGTTGTTTTAATATAAGGTACTCATTTCTATATATATCCACCACCTAGTTATTTTAATATAAGGTACTCATTCCTATATATATCCACCACCTGGTTGTTTTAATATAAGGTACTCATTCCTATATATATCCACCACCTGGTTGTTTTAATATAAGGTATTCATTCCTATATATATCCACCACCTGGTTGTTTTAATATAAGGTATTCATTCCTATATATATCCACCACCTGGTTGTTTTAATATAAGGTACTCATTCCTATATATATCCACCACCTAGTTATTTTAATATAAGGTACTCATTCCTATATATATCCACCACCTGGTTGTTTTAATATAAGGTATTCATTCCTATATATATCCACCACCTAGTTATTTTAATATAAGGTACTCATTCCTATATATATCCACCACCTGGTTGTTTTAATATAAGGTACTCATTCCTATATATATATATATCCACCACCTAGAAGACACTAATACAAAAATATTTATATATCTCCACCAGCTATTAGATACTATCATAAGTTCTCCTTTTTACAATATTTATGTAAAATTTTACTGAGCGATGTACTAAGTACTTGTTCCATGTGTATACCTACTATTTAAAAATAATTTGGTTTAGGAACTGGATAAAAAAAACATTAAAGAGTTAATCAATAAATGCATAATGCACTTAAAGAAATTTGCTACTAACAACAACAAAAATTTTATAAGTAAGAAAAAACTTACTGACTATTTAGATTACATAAAAGATATGTCATTATACCTGCCAATAAAGCAGCTAACATCTTTGTTGTCATTTGTAAAACGAATTACAACTTTATGTAAAGAATTAGGATTTAACTTAACAACATTAAAAAACCTTCCGGGAATGAGGTCTATCAATACCTTAAAACTGTTATAGAAAATACCATATGTAAATACAGACTGTGGTGTACATTCAGTTAAATATCACAAAGTGATGCTTAAATTATGTTGGATTTCCAAACTATATAAAACACCATACAAATACAGGTTTATTGATATAAAGATATAACTAAAGATTTGTCAATTTTAATAGGTTATAGTCAGAAATACATAAAAGAACATTAAAAAAATACTGTAATATTATCAAAAAGATAACTGTATTAATCTATTCATTATCGTCTGTAAATCAACTTAATGTAAAGAGAAAATTAAAGGTTTTAAAGCTTTAATAATAAAAGCACTTGATTTCACTAACTTTTACACTATTCTTCCTATTGATAAACTTAAAAAACAAAAGTCTTTCATCAACATTTTCAAGGTAATTTAATAATTTAGGTAAATTACTACTCTGCATCAGTAAACATGGAACTTTCTATAACAATGTCACTCACAACTTTTGAATGATACCTATTACATTTTAATTAAATAAATAACTTATCTCCTTTCTTCACTGCTGAAAAAAAAAGACTTCCTATCCCAGTCAATGCACCCTCTAACTTTCTGTGCTGGGTCCTCTGCTGTTTGTGATTTATGTTAATGATATTGAACCTGGAATGACTAACAAAATTTTGACGTTTGCAAATGACAATAAGATTTTTGGGGTGGCTAACTGTATCAAAGATGCTGCAGACTTACAGAGAGATTTAGATCATCTGATGCACTGGGCCAATACATGGCAGATGATGTTGAACTATCCAAAATGTAAGGTGATACATGTAGGTTTTTCACAATTCAAATTATTGGTACAATTTATATGGGAATACATTAAATACTGTGGTTGAAGAAAAAGATCTTGTTGTTGTGATCAAAAATTCATTTAAGTCTTCTAAACAGTGTATTGTAGCTAGCAATAGGGCTAATAGGATTTTGGGTAGCATC
>NW_013667828.1:52245-57187 GCF_000517525.1 Limulus polyphemus | reverse complement strand
CTTTTTTGTGTTTAGCAGTTAAAACAATAGGACAAGGGGTCAAATTTTGGCAGCGTAGGAGTCGTCTGCAGTTTAGACAGTATTACTTTTCAAACGGGGTGGTTTGCTTTTGGAATGAGCTGCCTTCAAGGGTGGTGGAGGAAGAAAACTTAATTGAGTTCAAGAAAAGATTGGATGAATACATGAGAACGATGGAGTGGTTATACTTGGAAGCTGGAAGGGACATCCTTGATAGGCTTATAAACTCCTTTTCATTCCTTTAAAATTTCATGAAAAACAATTACCACTGTTTCACATTAAATAATTTCTTTCAGGCCATGTATTTTTTACTTGATAATACATTTGTGTATTTTGGGCCAACATGTCTTTCAACAGATACAGATAATTCCAGTGAGAGGTAACTTCAACCCACAAGTTGCAGACTGGTATTTATTCAGAATAGAATTTTCATATATTACAAACCTCACTAAGATGTCTACAGATGGTATTCTTATACATATAGTTATCAAGGTTTTCTAGACACAGCCAAACAAATTTATCCAACAGACATCACTCTGGAAAAATTCCTTTCACTAAAACAAATCACAATAGCTGTATCTAGATATCAAAATCATTAATCAATTATTTAAGTTTTAATGTTTTTGATAAAACAGACAGTTTCAACTATCAAGTGATCAATTTTACAATCCAAAATATGAATATTCCAAGTAACTTATGTTACACTGTTTACTACTCTTAGTTTATTGGGTACAGTATAATATGTTCATCATTATAAGACTTTGTGGATAGAGCTCAGAAACACACTTTCAATATTCATAATCGAGGTTTCTTATTGTGCATTTTAAACCCAATATTCGTTAATTCGACAATATTCTTACTGCAGATTATGTGTTTTGGAGTTTTACAAGTTATCAAAACCTTTTCAAAACTTTCACACCTATGCTTTGGATACTGAACTACTTTGATATATAGACCAAGGCTGGTTTTAGCTTGTGTTAGTTAAAGCTCTTATTACATATAGTTAATATTTGTTATATAAAAGTTCCATGTAAGTACCTATTGGAAATATATTTTTAGTATAGGAAAATTATAACTTCCGATATGGTACATTACCTCCACTTACATAAATAGTTAGAATCACACTTTGAATAGATGGAGGGACTGGTGTGAGGGAAAAACAAAGAAGCATTCTTTGAAAGCATCCGAAGAACACCATAAAAGGATAGATCCTCATAGGAGAGGATCATACATGGAACACCACATTACATTTCTTCGCCCCAGTATGTAATGAGGTGTGGTAGACCTGGGTGGAAAAAAAAAAGGAAGGAGCACATCTCTATGGGAGAGAAAACAATGATGGGATAGGCATCAGACCCACCATATAACAAATCTCAACCCCATACAGTACTGGAATGTGGGTGAGAGTAAAAGGATGTGCCCATAGGTGTAGAGTGGCTAGGGTATGACGGACTGTACATGGCAAGTCAACTGCATCCAAAACCCAGGCCACTGGGAACTGTTAGCTTAATATATGCATTTAAGAATAACCTAAATCTCCTAAGTTGGCCAAAACTCACGAGATATTACTGGGATTGCAACCAAAATTATCATTAGCAGCAAGGGTACTCAACTGACAAAACATTGTATTTTAATCTTGAGAAAATATATTTAAATAGTTATACTGATTGCTAGGTAGATTTTTATAATTGTTCTAGGTACATAGCTTGATTTCTCTTTATGAGGATATAGAATGGCCTCCATATTTACCTGATTTGTCATCTACAAACTTATTTTTTATGGGGTTATCTAAAAGACAGAATTTATGCTAATGCTAAGCTTTGAACTGTTAATGAGCTCAAGGACAATATCCGCAGGGAGGTTGGAAACATTCCCTGAAGTGATGAACAATATGGCAATCCAAATACAGGCTATTATTGGTAAACATGAAGCCTACATTGAACATGTGGTGTGAAAAGGGGATTATGGGAACATAAACTTTCATCATTTGACTTTAAATAAATGGATTCATTATTTCGTAATCACCAGGTTTTGTACTTTTTTTTTGAGCCACATTAAAATGTGTACATTTTTCTGAGAAACCCTATATATATCTTCACAAACTAGTAGCTGATAAGTACATATATATATATGTATTGTTTTGTAGATAGTATACAAATATCAAAATTCACCATCTAATTGATACTATAAAGACACGTGTACTTATCTCCATCAACTTGTCAATCATCATCACATAGTTAAGGCCACAGGAGGGCCTCAAAAATACCGATTGTTTAAACTGCTAAGCTCCAAATGAGCTTTTATGCCTGATATCACAATGCTGATTAGTTTTTTTACCCTTTATGACCTTAAACCTTAATTCCAACTCGTTTAGGGTTAGCTAGTATTTCTGTAAGCCAAGAATTTTTAAACATGGGTGGCTAGCCTAGTCAGAAACCATAGAAGAGGAACAAATTTGGTGAAAGAAATCTGAACTCACAACCCTCATGTCAGGCCCACTGATCAAAGATATGTAAAAAAAACAAATTTTCATTTGTAACTTTCCATGAAAACTACCTCGGATGTGACTAAAACTATACATAAGTAAACAGAAAATCTCAAGTATTTACAATTTATGAAGCTTCATGAAATCCTAAAAAGCTGAACATACTTATGTGGCTATTATAGTAATATCCTGAACCTACTCAAGAATTTTTAATCATGTTAAATATGAAATGAGTCATACTGTTCATCTTAAATATCTATAATCTTATTTGATAATCTTGTCACATTACTGATTCATCAAATATAGAGGAATATCCATTAACACTTTCAGAATTACTTCTGTCTACCTCATCCAGGACATAATGCTGATTACTCATAAAAGAAAAAACGTCACCAACACATTACATACATTCTCACAAAAGGATCAGAGTAACCATTGGCATCTCTTGCAGTAAGATGAGCACATTTAATTATTCCAACTGTGAGGCCTAATCTGTCGTTGGAATACATGAGAGACAGCAAGATTCGGCCTCTTTCCATTTCCTCTTCTTCATCTCGGTCAATCTGAGGACAAGAACGTACTTTATAAATATTGTTAGATATTGCTTACTTCAGAAATTGTAAAAGCTAGAACATACAAAGCATTTTTACATGTTAAAACAGCCACTTTCCAGCATAATTACTATTAAACATCAAAGTACAGCTTGATTAGGAACTTCTCAACACATAAAGATGTCTCTAATCAAATACAGTGTCTTACGTCTAACATTTCCTTAAACACTCAATGAACAACTGTTTATCCATGGAACATTTATACATTCCAACTGTATAAGTACAAATGTACTTGACGAGCATGAAGTAGTAGCCTTGAGCAACTGAAATTTTTGGGTTGGCTATGGCCAACAACTGTAGTTCTAAAACAGAATATCATATTTTCTCTTACATAAGAACATTTCTAAACTATACAAAAACAGAAGTACAAAATACGGTATTCTGTCTTCTATAAGAATATTTCTAAATTATACAAAACAGAAGTACAAAATAAGGTATTCTGTCTTCTATAACAACATTTCTAAACTATACAAAACAGAAGTACTAAATAATGTATTCTGTCTATAAGAACATTTCTAAACTATACAAAAACAGAAGTACAAAATAAGGTATTCTGTCTTCTATAAGAACATTTCTAAACTATACAAAAACAGAAGTACAAAATAAGGTATTCTGTCTTCTATAAGAACATTTCTAAACAATACCAAACAGAAGTACAAAATAATGTATTCTGTCTTTAAGAACATTTCTAAACTATACAAAACAGAAGTACAAAATAATGTATTCTGTCTATAAGAACATTTCTAAACTATACAAAAACAGAAGTACAAAATAAAGTATTCTGTCTTCTATAACAACATTTCTAAACTATACAAAACAGAAGTACAAAATAATGTATTCTGTCTATAAGAACATTTCTAAACTATACAAAAACAGAAGTACAGAATAAGGTATTCTGTCTTCTATAAGAACATTTCTAAACTATACAAACCAGAAGTACTAAATAATGTATTCTGTCTATAAGAACATTTCTAAGTTATACAAAACAGAAGTACAAAATAAGGTATTCTGTCTTCTATAAGAACATTTCTAAACTATACAAAACAGAAGTATAAAATAATGTATTCTGTCCTCTATAAGAATATTTCAAAACAATACAAACAGAACTATTAAATAATGTATTCTTTCTTCTACAGGAACATTTGTAACTTATACAAAATAAAAGAACTAAACAAAGTATTAACTTTTCTTCAAGTATATTTCTGAATTTTATGACATAAAACTTTACCAGATAGTATTTGTAGAGAAAGTTATGGTTGACTTATAAGAGATATAGAAAACAGAGACAGAACATTATGTAGTTTTAAATGTGAATAATGTAACATAGAAAAGCCTGACACGAAGATTCACATGTCAGTTTTGAAAAATGTTTATTTATTATAAAAAAAAACTGAAGTTAACAACTGGAATGAATAATAACTGAAACATAATGTGATTATATAATTTCATGGTAAATAAGAATACCATAATTTTTACATGTGCAATTACTAAAACATTTAAATGTCAAACACGTTAACAGAAATTAATAAAATGCTTACCGACAGTGGCCTCTCAAGATAAACATTTAGGTGTTTTGACTGATGAGGCTTCAGCCTCTTCAGTGGAAACCTAACTTCACCAATGAAATCATTCCCAAAAATATCATCATCCAGAACAGACAATCTGTGTCAAATGGGGAAATACGTTGTTAATTTGTTACAAATTCCAATTAAACTACTTACACATTCATGCCTCTATATCATTTTGCTTGAATTTAACAATGATAACCTGTTTATACACTCTTATGTTAACAATACCCCCCCCCCCCACACACACACACAAACAACAG
>NW_013667828.1:44291-51589 GCF_000517525.1 Limulus polyphemus | reverse complement strand
TACAGATAAGGAACACATACACATGCTACACTGACTTCACCTTCCAAATACAGATAAGGAACACATACACATGCTACACTGACTTCACCTTCCAAATACAGATAAGGAACACATACACACACTACACTGACTTCACCTTCCAAATACAGATAAGGAACATATACACACACTACACTGACTTCACCTTCCAAATACAGATAAGGAACATATACACATACAACACTGACTTTACCTTCCAAATACAGATAAGGAACATATACACATGCTACACTGACTTCACCTTCCAAATACAGATAAGGAACATATACACATACAACACTGACTTCACCTTCCAAATACAGATAAGGAACACATACACATGCTACACTGACTTCACCTTCCAAATACAGATAAGGAACATATACACATACAACACTGACTTCACCTTCCAAATACAGATAAGGAACACATACACACGCTACACTGACTTCACCTTCCAAATACAGATAAGGAACATATACACACACTACACTGACTTCACCTTCCAAATACAGATAAGGAACATATACACATGCTACACTGACTTCACCTTCCAAACATAGATAAGGAACATATACACATACAACACTGACTTCACCTTCTAAATACACATAAGGAACACATACACATGCTACACTGACTTCACCTTCCAAACATAGATAAGGAACACATACACATGCTACACTGACTTCACCTTCCAAATACAGATAAGGAACATATACACATGCTACACTGACTTCACCTTCCAAACACAGATAAGGAACATATACACACATGCTACACTGACTTCACCTTCCAAATACAGATAAGGAACACATACACATGCTATCTTCTGATCTTATCAGTGTTGCCGATACTATTAAATGGAGTTAGTAAGTGACAGGTGTTTGTTTCTTTAAAACATTGTGACAAACTCTGACATGTGAGGTGAGGGTAATAAGCTGTGAATGTTCCTACTTTGTTTTCGAAAAAAAAAGAGAGTCCAGTAATGACTTTTGGGGGTCATTTGTTAATTAGAAGTCACTATATGAATGATATATACATTAAAGATTTTGAAGTGGAACACAGGAAAACAGACTTAGCTTATCATTATATTAGGCAATTACTGAAGTGATTATGGTAACAATTAACTAGTATATAACACTGTGTTTGTAAAATGTACTTAAGAAACTCACCTGATTGTCTTCTTTGATATTTCATAATCTGTAATTCCATAATAAGAAACTGTTTCGTTGAATTCAGGGTTAAGTGTCTTATGTACAGTCCTTGTTCTTAGTTTGTTGGCCTAAAACAAAAACTATGATAGTGACTTTTCCAGTATGATCACTGAAATAAAAGCAAATTTTCTCACACAAATGAACTTAATTTTAGCTCTGCAGCTTGTTTTAAAATGTACAATGTATTTGCAAGTCCTGTGAGTAAATTGTAGTCTTTTTTTTTAAACTGAGATATATTAAAACATGAAACTAGCAACCAGCCTGTGTTCAAATGAACAAATAATGAAGCATACCTCTTACATCATGTTTACCCCTGAAGAAGAAAGGTCCACCTTTCGTATGCACTCAGGTTATAAGGTTTTATATTGAACCTGCATGTTTTTCTGACATCATGAGCTTACACTATAAAGTGTTGATCAGAGTATCTCGGACACATTATAATTTATAGAAAGCAACCATAAACTTCAGAACAAAGTTGTTTTTTATTTATTTATGTTGTTTAACATTTAGTTTGTACAACTTCTTCATAAGCAACTTGCTACTTAAACTGGTTGGTGTACACTGAACGCAAAAATAACAATCTTCTTACAGTCATGACTGTAACAACAACTATCTTCTTACAGTCATGACTGTAACAACAACTATCTTCTTACAGTCATGACTGTAACAACAACTATCTTCTTACAGTCATGACTGTAACAACAACTATCTTCTTACAGTCATGACTATAACAACAACTACCTTCTTATAGTCATGACTGTAACAACAACTATCTTCTTATAGTCATGACTATAACAACAACTATCTTCTTACAGTCATGGCTGTAACAACAACTATCTTCTTACAGTCATGGCTGTAACAACAACTATCTTCTTACAGTCATGACTATAACAACAACTACCTTCTTACAGTCATGGCTGTAACAACAACTATCTTCTTACAGTCATGGCTGTAACAACAACTATCTTCTTACAGTCATGACTATAACAACAACTACCTTCTTACAGTCATGAAACATTAAGCAAAATAAAAACAACAACCTTGTCATTGAGTTTATGGGAGTTTTCTTTACAGTACAATAAATGTAAAACTTCCCTGGATTGTTGATGACAATCTTGTGCACTTTCATATATTTTAATACTAATATATAATAGATGGCAATAATAAATTTAAATAATGTTATGAGAATTATCAATATTCAGAGTTATCATATTATAACTAAGTACAAGATTTCAGTTTTTATGTTGAAAAATACTGAAACAACTAGAAATAAAAGATCAATCATAAGTATTTGGAAGAAACAAAAATATAAACTTTTCTTACAAATGTCATATAAAAGGAATTATTTTTGTTCATTAAAAAAGATTTATACCTCATCTGCTCATACCATGTAGTAATATTCATTATTTATAAGCACAATTAAAAGATAAATAATTCAATCACAGTTTGACCCCCAGTGGCACAGCTGTATGTCTGTGGACTTACAATGCTAGAAACTGGGTTTCAATACCCATGGTTGGCAGAGCACAGATAGCCCATTGCATAGCTTTGTGCTTAATTACAAACAAACAATCAACTGTTCACAGCCAATACTATTTACAAGCAGGTTGTCCATTGAAATATAAACTTTCTGTCATGACCATCATCAAAGTTTTCCTCTATGTTCCTTACACAATCATAACTTGCTAAGTTCATAGTTTAGTTGTACTTTGTAGTTTCTATAGTTTCTAATGGTTGGACAATCTTAAGGTATGATCTTGTAAGCATTAAATAAAACTAGCAACATATAACAATACCTTTGTTATCAACAGTGTTATTGTTAGCAGTAAGTAATACTGATGTTGGTACAGCACTAGGTAATGGTACCTTTGTTATCAATGGTATTACTGTTAGCAGTAAGTAATACTGATGTTGGTATAGCACTAGGTAATAGTACCCTTATTATCAACAATGTTATTGTTAGCAGTAAATAATACTGATGTTAGTATAGCACTAGGTAACAGTACCTTTGTTATCAACAGTGTTATTGTTAGCAGTAAGTAATACTGGTGTTGGTATAGCACTAGGTAACAATACCTTTGTTATCAATAGTGTTATTGTTAGCAGTAAATAATACTGATATTGGTATAGCACTAGGTAACAGTACCTTTGTTATCAACAGTGTTATTGTTAACAGTAAGTAATAATGATGTTAGTATAGCACTAGGTAACAGTACCTTTGTTACCAATAGTGTTATTGTTAGCAGTAAGTAATACTGATGTTGGTATAGCACTAGGTAACACTAACCTTGTTATCAACAGTGTTATTGTTAGCAATAAGTAATACTGATGTTGGTATAGCACTAAGTAACACTTAGCTTTTGCTATTGCTAGATAACACTGTTGTTTTAATAGCACTAGATAACATGGCTTTGTTGGCATTAGATAACACTGCTATTTTTCGTGATAACTAACACAAACATTGTTAACACTAGATAATGCTGATTTTACAAGTGCTAAATAACACTGAGATTGTTGGTACTAGACAACACTGACTTGGTCGATGCTAGATAACACTGATACTTCTAACACTAAATAACACTGAGATTGTTGGTACTAGACAACACTGACTTGGTTGATGCTAGATAACACTGATACTTCGACACTAAATAACACTGACCTTGCTTGCACCTGGTAAAAGATGGAGTTTAACGTAGGGATCAGAGAATCCATTGTAATCCATGGCTTTTAAACCCTGAGGAAATTTAAAAAAAGCATCAACATAAATTTAGAAATGTAAAAGAGTAATTTTTAAATCAGTTCTATTAAAGAACATTGTAATTAAAACTTACTTCTTAATTACTAGTTGGCATTAGAGGCTATGTTTGAAGTCTGTTTCATTAAAATATGACTGCTCAGTAAAGATGATCATAACCAGGACTTCTATATTATCATTCCAAAACATGCCTTTATATAAATGTTTGAAGTTTGTTTCATTAATAGTCAATGTTTATGATCTGGAAACTGTTCACAGTATTTTTATTGTGAGAAATATCAAAACACATAATGTAGGAAAACTAATCAGGACAACGTTTTCAATATTCTTGTTATAGGAACTTTCACAAATGTAATGTAGGAAAGCTATCCAGGACAATGTTCTCAATATTTTTGATGTAGGAAATATCAAAACATGTAACATACAAAACTTATTCAGGACACTCTTAATATTCTTGATGCAGGAAATATTGAAAAACGTAATGCAAGAAAGTACTTCATGACACAATTGTCAATATTCTTTATGAAAGAAATATCGATATACATAATGTACGAACACTATGGGAATTATAGAAACACACAATATAGGATAGCTATCCAGGACAATGTTCTCAATATTATTTACATGGGAAATATTGATAAACACAATTTAGGAAAGTTACACAAGACTCCATTCTCAACATTCTTGATGCAAGAAATACTAAAACATGTAATATAGTAGATCTAATCAAGACACCATTCTCAATATTCTTGAAATAAAATATATCAAAACACATAATGTATAGAAGCTATCAAGAACACCAGTCTAAATGTTCTTGATGTGAGAAATATTGAAACACATAATGTAGGAAAGCTAAACAGAACACTTTTCTAAGTATCTTGATGTGAGAAACATTAATAAACGTAATTTATGAAAGCTAACCAGGAAAGCAGTCTCAATATTATTAATATGACAAACATCAAAACATATAATGTAGTTAGTTATGCTATCCAGAAAACTTTTCTTGATATTCTTGAGGTAGGAAGTATTGAAACACATAAGGTACGAAAGCTGCTCTGGAAACCATTTTCAATATTCTTTTGTTGGGAAATATTGAAAGCTATTCAGAACACTATTCTCAATAAACTTTATGTGTAAAATAATAAAAATACATAATGTGGGAAAGCTAACCAGGAGACTATTCTCAACAATCTTCATGTGTAAAATAATAAAATACATAATGTGGGAAAGCGAACCAAGGCCCACATTATGTATTTTGTTATTTTACACATAAAGATTATTGAGAATAGTCTAATAGTCTCCTGGTTAGCTTTATCAATAATTTTTTATGTGTAAAATAACAAAATACATAATGTGGGAAAGCTATCCAGGACACTGTTGTCGGTATACTTGTTGTAGGAAACATCAATATAAGTAATGCAGGAAAACTATTTAGGACATAGTTCTCAATATTCTTGATGTAGGAAATGACAAAATGTATAATGTAGGAAAGCTTGATGTGAGGAATATCAAAACCTGTAATGTAGGAATACTAGCCAGGACACCATTTTCAATATTCCTTATGTAGGAAACAACAAAACACATAATAAAGGAAACCCATTTTCTTTTTCTCGTCAGAAATATTGAAAAATTTAATAATGAAAATTTATTTCATCTTTTTTTTTAATGAAAATAACAACTGAGTAAGTGCCCCTTTAGGTTAGAGCATAAGTGGAGCTATGGGTTGGTGAACTGAGTAAAGGTAACACATTTCTTGGGGCCAGGGACAAGAATAACATAGTTATCATACATTGCATAATGTTCTTTAGTCTTATTTTGTGGGTTTTACATTAGAACAAATACTTAACTTTAAAAATGTTCAGTAAGTTTAGCCTCAAGACATTCGAGTGCATATAGGGTTAAGAATGTTGTAAATTTGTTTAGGATTCTTATGAAATTGTTTTTGTCTATGTCACCACATTCAGTCATGTTGTATCTGACAATCATGTAATTTAACAGCAGCCTTACAGTCCAGCACCCATTTTAACAGTCCAATCTCAGAAACACATAGGCATTTTTGTCTGGTAACTTAACAGGTATGTCTACATGTGAAATACCATGAATACTCATTTCCTTTTCCAGTTGCTTGAAGCATGCAACAGTTGGATGAATATGTCATGAAAGCAGCTTGTGTAGTATTTTCCAGAAGATCCTTCTTGATTTTCTTGCATACTGTTGCTTGAAACATGTGGACTTCTTTTTCCACTGACATTTGTGTTTGTGAATTATCACCTGTTTACCATGGTTGGAGTGTAATTTGTCTCAGGTCTCTTTCTTTATGGTTCTGATATGCCAAGTTGATCTATATTCCTTTGTTTCTCAATGCCATTAAGTACAAGGGATATCCGCATCTTGGTAAATCTACATATTTAATCTAAACACATCTTTATGATCTGAGTTTATGAATATGTTTCATCTGATAGGGGTGTTACATAACTTTCCCTAAAGCAAATAAATTTCAGTTGCATCACACTACCTATAAAATTCAACCTTTTATTATATGATCTAAAGTGCTGTAAGACATACTACTTACTTTGGCTCTGTGAATCGTACAGTGAAGTGCCTGGTCTGATGGGTCATACATCAAAGTGAATTCCAAACTCCCTAAATTAGCTGGAAAATAACATTCATATCAGTACTAACCACAGAATTCTATATCTTGTTAAGGATGTACAAACTGTCCTCAAAACTACATAAATAATAAATGATAATCTATAATAATGAAAAGGTGTGTCTGTGTGTGTGTGACCACCATAGCTCCAAGAGGAAAGAATCTAGCAACCTGAAATTTTGTATCCATACTAAGTGGACCATGAGGGTGTGTACCTAGGTATTATTAATTATCTTATCCATATGCGTGCATGCATGCGCATTCTTCTAATGAGGCAAGCTAGAGAAAAACCACATAGAATAACAACTTTAATATATAGAAAAGCCACTGTGTTTTGGTAACAAAGTGTTCCAACAATGGCTTTTATGTCATGTTGCTTAGCAACAAAAATATATGTTATACTTTTATGCTAATATGGGTTAAGAATACACACACTGACATAGTCATCTAGAATATATCAACCTAATAACCCGAGCGAAGCCGGGTATTTTCACTAGTTGTATGTATGTGTGTGTGTGTATGTATATATATATATATATATATATATATATATATATATATATATGTATATGTAGTGTTAGTTATTATATTATTATACTACTACTTCGTCGTAGGTTAAGGTTAGGTTTACGTTACGTTACGTTACGTTGTTTAGTTT
>NW_013667828.1:29647-43291 GCF_000517525.1 Limulus polyphemus | reverse complement strand
AAGTAGTACTATACTAGTAATAATATACTAACCTAAACTAAACCCGTAACGACGAACGGACCGGGTACGTTTACTTACTTACGTTAGTTAGTAGTATGTGTGTGTGTGTATGTATATATATATATATATATATATATATATGCATGTGTGTGTGTATAACATTATTATCATACTGCTTCAAGGGTGTTAAAGTTCTTTTAGCAGTTTCAGGTTTTGAAGTTTGAGTAGGTGCCACTGACCAAAAGAACAAAGTCAATAGAAATGGGAAGGAGGAAGTTCAAACAGTCAAATTAAAAAGCTTTACAAATTAGATAAAATATTATATAATATGTCATGAATTCTAATACTATATGCATGTTTGAATACTCCCAAAAATATAAGAGCTATATGCAAAAGTATGGGATACTTTCTAAATAAAACAAGCAGTTTTTACTTCTCATGGCACCCATGCTGTGGGTTGGCCACCTTTGTAATACTTAAACCATGCAAGTTACATTGGTACTTCATTGTATTCAAAGTAATGACTTTAGTTATTGCACCTTAAACTGGTTTATAAAAAAAATATGATACAGAAAATGGAAAAGTATTCATGACAGAAGCATGAGAATCTATAAAATTCTTTAAAATACATTACCAAAACTGATATAATAAATTACAAAATCAACTACAAAACATGCATATGGAAAAATGAGGACTATCTCTTGAAATATGTGCATAATATATAAGGCATATTTTAAGTATTAGCCAAAATTGATCATACAAAAAAATATAAAAAACAAGAAATGAGACAAAGTCAGCTATATTTTCAAAATGTTTCAATAAATACACTTACTCAAAGTCTGCAACTGCATCACTAACTGGTTGCTTACTCGTATGGTGAAATATCTTCTGCAAGTTAGGCCAATTCTGGAACTAGGTTAAAAGCCAGACAAAAACATGCAAAGCAAAAAAGTGCAAAAGGAGCAAAAATCATATCACCACTGATGCAAAAATAATAAAAAATGGATGAAACAAAGCCATCTTCTTCAAATTTTTCTCAGAAAATCAAAAGCACTGTAAGAATATAGCACAAAAGACGTAGCAAAGCAACGATATACATAGATATGAACTAAAAATCACTGGGCACTGTAGAATGCAAGGCTGAGGCTATTCATATGCTTCTATAGACATGAGAAATTTCAGTGGAAATCAACATAGGGGAATTAAAACGAATAATTATTTCAAATCAATATTGCAGTTGTATGTCATGCAGAGGAGATTGATGTTTGAATATTACTGATTTTTGTTTTATCCCATTTTCTTTAAATTTTACTTTCAATCATTCTGTATCAATAACACATTACATACAATTAAGGAAATACATGTTATCTATGGGCATGTGACATCTGTCTTTTTATTCCAAGGAAGGTAAAATAAAACTTGTCCTTAAAGTTTTTTATGCCTTCTGAGTTTTCGACGGATTTTGCGAAGGACGTTCAGTTTCTTAGGCTTACATGTATCTTCTGGTGAGAGTCTCTCATCAAGAGAGACTTCCTCAGTTACTGAATCCCGGTCTCGAGAGTAACCACTCGGGGTAGGTGAGTAGCGGATGTATGGGCCAACACTGCCGACACTTCCAGTACTAACTACCGATACCTGAGAATCCTAAAGAAAATCAATTCCATATTACAAAGATTAAAACAAATATTAACTGTAATGTAAAGAAAGCGAGTGATAAATTTTGAGAAACAAAATCAAGGCAGTTTTACAATACTTTGCACCTACGTATGGACCTTGAACCAACCTTTAATATGAGAGCATGGTTGTCTTATTTCTTAGAATTATTAATAATGTTTTGAAGAGTTATTTCTTCTGATGAATAATATTGTGTAGCAGCACCATGAATTTACTGCAGATATATATATATATTAAACAAACAATCTGTATCTCAGTTTTAATGAAAGTCTAAGGTCAAAAGGTTGTTTAATTGAGTGCCAAACTAGTTATCGCCACCTTTTTATAATTTTTTCTATTCACATAAAGAATTTACATATGTTAAATTAACTAGTCATATCTTTGTTAAATTCTCCAGATGTAGAATATATATATCTACCATAGTTTCTAAAATGTTAAACCGAAGAAAACTAAAAAAAACAACAACAATTCATAGAGATTAATTTAAAGGGTGCTTTAATATTGTGTTATGTGTTTAAAAAATACTAAAGACACAAAATATAGAGTAAATTTATATGTGCTTACAAGACATATTTATTTAATAGATTTACAATACCAAAAATAAAGTAGGCTTAAATGTAGTTACCAAACAGATTTGGTTAACAGATGTTACAATACCAAACACTGAATGAACTTAAATGTGGCTACTAGATAGATTTGATAACAAATATTACAACATCAAATTTGATGTTGTAATATCTGTTATCAAATCTGTATAGTAGCCACATTAAATTCACTGTATATTCAGTGTTGTAACATCTGGTAGCCACATATAAGTTCACTCTGTGCACAGAGTGAACTTATATGTGGCTACCAGATGTTACAACACTGAATATACAGTGAATTTAATGTGGCTACTATACAGATTTGATAACAGATATTACAACATCAAACACAGAGTGAAGTTATATGTGGCTACCAGATAGATTTGGTTAAATAGACATTACAATACTAAATATACAGTGAATTTGATGTAGCTGTTAGACAAATTTGATAACAGATGTTACTAAGGTTCCTGTTCTCACAAAGAAACTTACATGTACTTCTAACTTATTGAAACTCCCCTTAACTAGTACAGTGTCATATTATACTAAGGTCTAGTACTTACAAAGAAACAAATACAACTAAAGAAGAGCTGGTATTTGATCCCCTAAAGTAATTCTTAGATGATTCACAAATGAAATACTGAACAACATATAACACAAGTATGGTTTTATAAAGGTCTCTACTTGTACCTGTCTATTACAACTCTCAAACTGAGTATGAACATCATCAGCATTTCCTTCTTCCTCCATCCCATATCGACTCCAGTCTCGAGCATGTCTCCAGTGGGAGGGACTGTAAGGCACATGATCTGTAGAATCATGACTAACAGAACGATATGTGTCATGGTCAAGGAGCACACGACTTGAATTGGCTGTAGCTCCTACAAGTTATTGGAGAAAAGTGATTACAAATGCTCAAGGGTCTGTTATTCCAATGTTATGAAGTATATCTATTTGAACTTGAGGAAACAAAATTGCACTTGTACTAGAAAAGTTAAAAACATTTTGTATTTTACTTTAAAATATCTAGTTTTGCAATGTCATCAACAGAACAAAGCAATGTTTTCCTATCCAGTGATTACAAAACAATCAACAAAACAAAGTAATGCTTTCCTTATCTAGTGATTACAATATAATCAACAAAACAAAGCACTGCTTTCTTTATCCAGTGATTACAATTTGAACAACAGAACAATGTTTTCTCTATCCAGTGATTACAATGTCACCAACAAAAAAAGCATTATTTCCTTATCTAGTTGCTACAACTTCAACAACAGAACATTTTCCTTGTCAAATTACTACAGTTTCAACAACAGAACAATGTTCTCTTTATCCACTGATTAAAATGTCATAAACAGAAGAAAGTTAACATTTTCTTACACTGAAAATGTATTTCTGATAGGTACTTATTTCCTCTCACACAAACCAATCTTGATTTTCTCTCTGCCCTCTAAGCATTTCTTTAAAAAAAAATTATGCTTAGTGCACCAGTCTATATACCCCACCAATTCTGTACAACTATTGAACATGTAGATAGCATGTGATTACTCTCCACCAATAGTAATGCGCCATCTATATGGTGCAGCTAGCTCAACTCTGCTATTTCCACTCAATCCTCACTTTTGAGAATTGGCAGGATCTAAAAGAATAACAACAGCAGTGGAGAGTGGTGGAAGTACCTTTGAGAAATTGATTTTAAGCATAAGAAAATGTTAACTTCCGATAGTCTTACCTCCTCTTACACAAAGCTAGAATCCCACATTGCAAAAGTGGAGGTCACCAGTGTAGGCACATAACATTGCAACCAAGCAGAAAGCAACCACCCAGAATGAATGGGTTTGCTCCAAGATGAACTGAAGCATATGTGGAGTACCATACTAACATACTGTTGGTGTGAACGTGCTTTATGAAAAAATCTATACACTGAATAGGTGAAGAAAAAGTGTCATTGGCCACTATTCAGTTCTTCACATTATATAGCTGTACAATAGCAGGTATAATATATAAACTTAGTATTCCAAAAAGCACTTTCACATCAGCAATGTGTTTGATACTTTTCACTATGGTATTGGTCCAGCTTATCTATTTTTGGTTAACTTGTGTTTAGGGTTAGTGATGAGGAGTGGAATTCTACGAAACTTGTATGACCCAGCAACACACACACACCGATCAAAGTGTAGATTGAATTTATCCTCTCTTGAACTTAGACTACGAGATTAAACAATTTTCGGATTACAAAGTTTATTTATTATGAGTACCACACTACTTCTGGAACAGAAAGGCCCTTCACCCTTGAAGAAAGAAATGAACCTGATACAGACAGAAAAAAAGGGGTATGTACAATTGTAATTCATTCTGAGAAGTGCAATCCATAGTAAAAAAGAAAACTGATGTAGCTATGGAGGTACTCAACCTCAACCTTACAGACAAAGTTTCACCACTTGTCCTCAGCATTAGGAGATTGAGGATCAATCAGAGAAAACTAATATAGAGTAACATTAACAATGTGGCTAGGGCATGTGGACTGTGTTACATATACACATGAACCCCAACCATAAGTAAACAGAATGTCATATGTCAAGCAACCTGAATTATGAAGAGGAAGTTGGCATGTGGCCAAAACTAGACCAACTTATAAAACTACTGCAGGAGCAAAAAGTACCACAAACCAAATTCAGAATTATAGGGTGGGTTTTTTTTTGTGAAAGTGGATTTTCTTGGGGCACTCCCGTTTCCTCCCACACCAAATTCTTAGGCATGGCATTTGGATCCATTGATCCCCGACAGGCCTTGTAAAAGCCATTTGCTTCAGTTTGTTTCAATACATTGTCAACAATCGTTTTCGAGTTGTTTCTTCTGCAAGAACAACCTGCCTCTGATACACCTTCACCCACTTGCCTCAATACTACCATCAGTTCAGTATCATGTGTGCATGTATGTATACCTGTATATATATATATATATATGCATCCTTTTTATTATTATTTTCGCCCACTTGGCACAATTAGAATGATGACAATTCTGCAAACTTTCAATCTTTAACCTTGTGCAGGGTAAAGGAGGATTGCTAACCTTCAAACACTCTTGGTGATTTATAGTTTTTTTCTCTAAACGATTAACTTGACACCAAAATAACTGCCATAGACATAGAACTACGAGGTCTCGTTGTTACCTCAACTCACCCATAAGAACATGGCAATATCTTTAACTGATATTAAGAGCAGAAGTCTTAACTCACCCAAACATAAATGCAGGAAAAGAGACATCCTGCATCTGAAATTATGAGGAAGATATGGAACATTTGCTCAATCATAGGAACAGTATATGTATGTCCTGTTGCCAGGATTACGAGGCAGACAAAGTCCCCCAAACTCCACTGGAGGAGCAGGGAAGGAACCACCAGTAACCAGAATTAACAAAAAGGAAGGGGCCTCTACTGCACACAATCATAGGAACAGGGCAGAGTCATCCTGAATCTGGTGTTACGAGGAGGATCCCACACAGGCTGGCCCTGCTCTAACTAACAACTGTCCATGTGGGAATAAGCATTCAGGTGAAATGGAAGGAGGGAAACCAGCTTTGCCCTCTTCTCACTGAGTGGATATATGGAAAGTTTAAAAGTCTACTCAGGAGAAAGCTTCCATGGTCCACTACCCCAGCAACTGGGAATTGGTAAGGACTCCCTTATTCCACTGGGAGAAAGGGGGGAAGTAAGCATGGTGGGGAGTCAGGAGGAACATTACACTGGAGAAAGTGCAATGGGTATCCACAATTCCCTATTTAGATAAGCAGACCACCCCGATTTATTCAATCAAGGGGTTGGCAAAAATCCCCTTCTGCTTTACTCATGAAAGTCCATGAGTGACAATCCCCAACTGAGTAAAACTGATGGATATTGACAAACATATGTACATACCACTGTGAGTGTTATAGCACTACTAGTAAATAGCTTAGGTTTAAAGCAAAGCATACCTGATCAGGCAACTCCTGCCACAGAGTGGGATCCCATTAGCAGTGGTAAAAAAGAGGGTCTCTAAAAAGAAAAACTATATGAAATGATGTAATAAGACTTTCCCTAATCAAAGGTAAATGGACATGTGTAGAATCTCCACAGGAGAGAGACGATATCCACCTGAGGAAGATACAGCCAGATCATGCAGCTAATGAGTAACAAAGGTATTGGGAGTAGTCCACATTCTGGCCTGAATAATCTCCTCCATGTTGAAGAGACCAAAGGTGGAAGGTAGACCATCACCTCTGGTAAATGGACATGGATCTGGAAAGGAAACATGCAACACCTGGAGTCAGTCCCTGAGCTGAGGCAATGGACCTTACAAAAAAGCCATGCATGAAGATGGAGTGTGGTGACATCTGGAATGAACGATGTCTGACTGAGGTTGATGGAGCAGAGACTGAGATAGAGATGAGGGGTACGGAAGGTTTTACAAAAAAAGGTCAGAGTAGAGGAAACCATGATTGCTCTGGCCAAAATGGAGCCACCAGCAAGCCTAAACATGGAGAGGTTTGGATTAGGGATAGAACTCTTGGAAGGAGCAGAAAAGGAGGGTAAACATAGGTGTGATGACCACTACAATCTTGACTGAATGCATCCACTCCCAGAGCTTGTGGGTGTGGAATGGGAGACCAAAAGAAAGAAGTATGTTGTTCCAGTGGGTGGTGAAATAATCGATACAAGTCCCCATCTGAGAGCATAACACTCCGTGGAGAGAATCTTATTGGGTCAAGATAAATAATCAAAACCAGATTCAGGGTGCCAGGAACATAGCAAGCTAAGACCACCAAGTGGTGACTGTGGACCAAGAAAAGGAAATCTAGGGTCTAAAAGCACAGAGACCTGGATTTGGTGCCCCTTTGCTTGATGATATAAGTAACCACTGTGGGGTTGTCAGAGTGTACCATAACCACCCTCCCCCACGAGAGGAAGGAAGTGAGGAAAAGCTCAACAAACTGCCATAAGTTCAAGTGTGTTGATAATGGAGAGAAGACTCCTTGACTGACCAGAGACCGGAAATCTCACAAAAGTCAAGGTAAATCTGGATGAGGTGGAGGAAGTGGAACCCCTCTGTGGTCTGGTTCCTGTTTACCCACCAGCCAGGTTGGCCCTGATTGGAGAAGGAAGGAAGGGAAACAGGGTGGTTCAAGGGATCCGAGTAGAAGTTCCACTGATTGAAGGGTGTAGTATCCGGACTGTGAATGGGAAGAAGTGAGCAGGAGCCAGTCATCCATGTAATGATGAGTGTGAAGACCCATCAAGTGTAGATGTCGGGCAAATGTTCGTAACACCTAACAAAACACATAAGGAGCTGAGGTTAATCTGAAAGGCAGGGCCAGGAATTGGAACACCTGAACTTTGTGGATGAACCAAAAATAATGATGTGACTTGGGAGCAATGGCAATGTGAAAATAGGAGTCCGTCACATCGAACTTGGTCATATGGAGTTCCAGGTAAAACACCCACTGAAGTGAACGATAGGGCTCCATAGTGGAGTATGGGGGGTTTGGAAAGGAATTCAACTGGGACAGATCAATGCTAGGTCTCCAATTCTTGTCTTCTTGAGAACCACAAAGAGAGAGAGGAATAAAATCCCAGTTGTATAGGGCACATGGCTGTGGACAGCCTTGGTAAGATGACTAAGAGATGTAGGATCCCGTGGTCATGGGAAGGAAATAGGAGAATAGGAAAGGGATGGTAGGATCAGAACTGAAAGCAGAGACCTCCTGACAGAACCCGAAGAACCCATGGATCTGTCGTGAAATGCTAACATATGGCATAAATGTGGAGCAATCTGGTCCCCATAGGTCTGGAAACCTCCGTAACATCACCTATAATACTGCCGTTGATCATCCCAGGTGCAAGAATAGAGAGGACAGTACCAGGAGTGCTGGGAGGAAGGCAAGGGCAAAAAAGGAGGAGGATTTGCGATTCATGGGAGGAAGAGGGGGATGAGATAAATGTATGCAATCCAGCCACATCAATCCTGTATTCTAAGGAATCAAGATGCTTCCCAAATATGGTATGGTGTAGGAAGGGGGACCTGATGCAGATCCCACAGGACCCCTGCATGTAATACACCTCTCCCCAACAAGTCCCAACAGCACATGAGCCAGGTATTAAGGGAAAGGGCAGAGGCCAATAAATGAGCCATAGTGGACCAAAGGAGGGACCTGAGTTTATCTGAAAAAAGTACAGGGGAGAGACAAAAGGCCTCTTACAACAGTTGGAGGGAAGAAAGGTAATGTAAGAGGGAGGAGAGGGAAAGGCCAATCCTTGATAATTGAGCTTGATTAAAATGAACAGTTGCTCCCAGAATAGAACCCAAAAGGGGGAAGTAAAGGATTCAATTCTTGAGAATCTAAATATGGATCTGAAGTGATATTATGCTAAAGCATGCTAGTCCGACAAGCAATGGTGAACAGCACCAAACTAAAGTTGGCATGAAAATATTTGAGCATGAACCTTAATGTTGAGTGAAGGGGGTAAAATATAAAATTCAGAAGAAGGATTTTCATCCAGTAAGGAAGAGGAGGTATCATAGGCAATAGCGGAAACATGTAATATACAACATACCTGATTATCAAGCTGTAAAAAGGGGTGGAAGGCAAAATCTCTTGAAGAGATGTAGATTGTGACTGTCCAAAATAAGAAGGTGCCAGAAAATGAGAGTCCAAATTGTATTCTCTTTGATTGTATTCTTCCTCAGAAACATCGTCAGGTTGAAAAGAAGAAGAAATCACCAGCTGAACATATGAATCTATCTCCCTGCAAATTAAGGCCTTTACCTCCTCTGCAGATAAAATCAAACCCCAGTCCTGGGAAGTTGTACCAGTAGCATTGTTATCAGTAAATGGAGCTTCCATATTTGATACATTGAACCTGGAATTCATACTAAGTTCATTTAGAATTCGGGAACAAAAAACAAATGAAAAAAAACATTGTTACAACAGCTGAATGCAAACACAGAAATTGAGAAGTGTTGAACAAGAAAAAGTTTTTTAAATAGCAAAGAAGCTCAATCAGAAATGGTAGCCACACACAAAAAACACTCTCCTAGATGATGTAGTGCCAATCGAGAAAGTAAGGATTGAACAGGAATAGCAGAAGAAGCTAGCTGAACCAATACAGGTGGAGAGTAGTCACATGCTATGTTCATGTTCGATAGTGGCACGAAATTGGTGGGATATATAGACTGGTGCAGTAAGCATGAAAATTTGTTAGCGATGCTTAGAGAGCAGAAAGAAGATTGAGATAGCTTTGCGACAGTAGAGGTAAGACCATATCGGATGCAATGTTTCCTTATTCAGTGGCTACAATTTCAACAACAGAACAATGTTTTCTTTATCCAGTGATTACAATGCCATCACCAGAAGAAAATACTGATTTCCTTATCCCATTACTACAATTCAACAACAAAACAATGCTCTCTTTATTTAGTGGTTATATTTTCAATAATAGAACAATGCTTTTTTTTATCCAATGATTACAATGTCATCAACAGAAAAAAAACAATACTTTCCTTATCCAGTTACTACAATTCAACAACAGAACAGTGTTCCACTTATCCAGTTATTATACTGTCATCTTCAACAGAAAAATCAGTGTCCTCTTTATTTTACAGTTCATTAAGTTTAATACACCATAATTCATCCCATCACTTATATCCATACATACAGTATCTTATTTGAAGTCCATAAAAAAAATCCTGACTTTCATTTTTCAAGTAACACCTACATTGTTGTAAAAAACAACAGTACAAAACTACATGTAGTGTTGAAGATAAAAAATTATCAGGACATTATTTGAAATGTGAGGATAAGAAAGGATACTATATTTAATTTTCATGATGTCAGAAAAACATGAAGGTTCAAAAAGTCTCAATATAAAACAATAAAAACCCTTATAGAATTTTTACTGTTTTATATATTCAACTTTCTTTAGCCATATTTTGCCATGTAAACATGAACAATTTTACACTGTTACATGTGTTGCAATGTGTTATCCTTCAGTCCTCCCAACATTACACATAGGTAAATGATAAGCCACTATATTTTTATAACATAAAATTTATTGACAAGAAAAGTATAAAAATAGTTCTTAAAGTTTCAGTAATACCAATTAACATATTCCTAGTATGATAAAAACATAATTCTCAAATACAACGGCTGTAGTAACACAATATTATTCCCATATCACAGGTTTATTAACATAATATTACTCCCACAACACAGCTGTATTAGCATCATATTATTCTTGTAACACAGCTTTGTTAACACAATAATACTCCATCCCACAGTTGTACTAACTCAATATTACTCTCATACCACATCTGCATTAAAATAGTATTACTCCCAC
This sequence comes from Limulus polyphemus, assembly GCF_000517525.1. NCBI lineage: Eukaryota > Metazoa > Arthropoda > Merostomata > Xiphosura > Limulidae > Limulus > Limulus polyphemus. The sequence goes on along the minus strand of NW_013667828.1, from coordinate 32,662 downwards.
ATCACAGCTATATTAAGACCATATTACTCCCATACCAGAGCTATATAAAGAACATATTACTCCCATATCACAGCTTTGTTAACACAATATTACTCCATCCCACAGTTGTACCAACTCAATATTACTCTCATATCACATCTGCATTAAAATAGTATTACTCCCACATTACAGCTATATTAAGACCATATTACTCCCATATCACAGCTGTATTAACACAATATTACTCCCATACCACAGCTATATTAATACAATATTACTCCCATACCACAGCTATATTAATACAATGTTACTTCCATACCACAGCTCTATTAATACAATGTTACTCCCATACCACAGCTCTATTAATATAATGTTACTCCCATACCACAGCTATATTAAGACCATATTACTCCCATATTGCAGCTCTATTAATACAATATTACTCCCATACCACAGCTATATTAATACAATATTACTCCCATAACACAGCTATATTTACACAATATTACTCCCATACCAGAGCTATATAAAGAACATATTACTCCCATATCACAGCTTTGTTAACACAATATTACTCCATCCCACAGTTGTACTAACTCAATATTACTCTCATACCACATCTGCATTAAAATAGTATTACTCGCACATCACAGCTATATTAAGACCATATTACTCCCATATCGCAGCTCTATTAATACAATGTTACTCCCATACCACAGCTATATTAAGACCATATTACTCCCATATTGCAGCTCTATTAATACAATATTACTCCCATACCACAGCTATATTAATACAATATTACTCCCATAACACAGCTATATTAAGACCATATTACTCCCATATCACAGCTGTATTAACACAATGTTACTCCCACATTATAGCTGTATTAAAATCATGCGACTCCCTTACCATGACTGTATAATCACCACTAAATTATTCTCATTCCACAGCTACGGTATCATTTACTCTAGTATAAAAACTGCATTAACAGCATGTTATTCCTTTACCACAGCTGTATTAATACAATATTATTCCCCTACCAAAAGCTAGTGGTTTCTTTACACAAATTACTAAAACTAACTGATTACCAATTAATTTAAAACTAAGTGCAAGCAGAGGAGACAGGATAAACCCCTTTAAATAAATATGAAACAGAAACTTAACAAAAAGAACAGCAGGAAGAATGTATCATCTGAATAAACCTGAAAGGAAACTAACACTAATGGAAAGAATAATAATATCTGTATAAAACTAACAAATATTGTAAATAAACTGTCTGAATACATTCTCTCTTGATTTTCTTTATATCAGTACGTATCTATCGTTTATGTACATACCTGTTTTCTAACTAACTTTTTATAAAGATTACACATTAATTTAAATAACTGGTGTGTGGTTTATATAAAATACTTGTATAGTTAAATATTTGGTTTTGCTGTTCATATGAATTGTAATTATTCTACCTTCAGAAGACATGGAATGTCCATTGTCAGAGCCCTCTATGTGACTTTCTTCTCCATAACGTTCTATTCCTAAAGGGCGTGCAATGACAATAGTGGAGCGAGGTGTATCAGGAGGAGCTACAGTAGCAGATGTTTTGCCATTCTGTCCAGATTCACTTCCATCTGCTACATAAGGAAAATGTGAATATTTAATAATTCAATATACTGCTGTTTTCAAATCTAAATTAAATCAGTTTAGAAAAAAATTTGAACTACACCTCAAAAAACTTTCATCCACAAAAAGAAATCTGTGTGAAGAATCAATGAAATTAGCAGCTTTAACAAATGTTCACTTGTTATATACATTCTTAAGTAAAAATAAATAGCAAGTAAATAATGTGAAGGCCTATATTAACTGGTGACTTCACACTTGAAATCAATGCAATGATGCTAACAAGTGGTAGGGAATGATGAAACATGAATGATAAAATGTTTACAATCTAACAGATGTTAGCAAACGTTATATGTTCTAATGAACCATTAGAACCTGCAAATATTTTGAAAAAGAATATTTTTAAAGTTAGTTACAATTAATTAATCAACTTAATAACTCCATATCTAAAAACTACTCATAGATTAGAAATGTGACAAACAAGACCAACAGATTTAATTCATGCAAGTTACTGACACTAGAAGAGAAGCATTGGTGTCCTAAATTTCATAATAAATGGGCTAAAGAACACCAAAAGGCATGCTATTCCATAGAGTGACCTCCCTATTAACAATAGCAAGTGCTAGAAAGTAATGTTTAATAAGAACTGAGCGAAAGTAAAAGAAGAATGAATGTTCTAACTACATTAAGTACCAGAAAATGTCATTAATATTATAACTGATCTAACTACCTCAAGTACAATGTACTGAGTGTGTTCTAAATAGACTAAGTACTAGAAAGTGCCTTCCATTGTGTCTATTCTTTCTACATTATGTTCGAGAGAGTGTCTTTCATATTGTGTTTGTCCTAAGTACATTAGGTACCCAAAACTAGCATTCAAACTGTGTCTGTAATAACAACATTAAGAACCAGAAGATGTACCTCATATTGTTTCTGTAAAAAGATGATTTAAGTACCAGAAACTAGCATTCATACTGTGATTATTTATAACGTCTGTCCTATTGTGGCTGTTCTAAATACATTAATAGCCAGACAATGTCTTTAATATTATTTCTGTTCTAACTATATTATGTACGAGAAAGTGCCATATATTGTGGGTGTTCTAAATACATTAACTACAAGTGCCTTTCATACTGTGTCCATTCTAGCTACATTAAGTAACAGGAAGTGTCTCTCATATTAACCTAACATGTTTTGGCACATCATGGGACCTATCGGTCCATCTCGGCTGTTCCATCCTCCAAACTAAATTAAAATAACTTTTAAAAAAATCTTAAAGCCAGCCCTTATTATTCATATAATTATTAAGTTTTCTATTAAACTCACTTAAATTTACTATCTCTACAACATCCAAAGGCAACCCATTCCAAAGGCCAACCACCCTGTTAGAAAAATAAAATTGTCTTAGCTGAAGATGAC
>NW_013667828.1:27018-29235 GCF_000517525.1 Limulus polyphemus | reverse complement strand
TTTTAGACTTGTATTCAAATTTCTGTAGATGCAACCTAAAAATCCTATTTGCCCTACCACTAGCAACAGCACACTGCTTGGATGGCTTTAGAGACTGATCGACTATTACACCAAGATCCCTTTCCTTCATAACAGTGTTAAGATTATTCCCATCAAAATTGTACTTATAATTCAAATTATGATAAACCACATACATTATCTTGCATTTATTATAATTAAAACCTATCTGCCATTTACTTGCCCAACTCACTAAATGAGTATATTTGTGTACTATTGGGTATATTCATGCTGCATTAAATATCAGAAAGTCTCTCATACTGTGACAATTCTAACTATATTATTTACCAAGAGCATTTTTCATATTATGTCTATTCTATGTACATTAAGTACCAGAAAGTGTCATTCATAGTGTGCCTATTCTAACAACATTAAGTACCAGGAAGTGTCATTCATATTGTGTCCATTCTAGCTGCATCAGAAAGTACCTCTCAAATTGTGACTGTTCTAACTATATTAATTACCAAAAGTATCTTTCATATGGTATCTATTTTAACTACATTAAATGCCAGGAAGTGTCTCTCACATAGTGTCTATTCTAGTTACATTAAGTACCTCTCATATTGTGAGTTCTAATTACATTACATACCAGAAAGTGTCTTTCACACTGTGTGTATTCTAGCTACATTAAGTACCAGAATGTGCCTTTCATACTGTGTGTATTCTAGCTACATTAGGATGGGTCTTTGATATTGTGAATATGTGAGCTGAGACTTACTCGATTCATGAACCACATTGTGGATAATTGGTCTTCTAATTGCTCGACTAACTTTTACTTCATCATCAGAGCTGTCTGTAGATTCTCTTTCACTGCTCTCCAACCCAGCTGAAAGAAAGAATATTTTTTTATCCCTTTATGTACCTAAACTTTTAATTGAATATCACTTGTAGCAAAAAAGTAGTAATGCACTAACTTGAAACATTCTACAGAATGTACAACTTAAATCTAAAGTTCACATAGACTAACAGTTGTAGTTTTAAAAAATAAACAAGTGTAGTCAAGTAGAGTATTCAGCCCCTGATCAGTGAAGGTGGGTTTTCTTGGGATACTCCCATCCCCCCCCCCCTCTCAATTCACACAACCAATTCTCAAGTATTGGATATACTGATCCCAGTCCAGGCATAAGATTTATAGATCCCCACCTCCCTAAAAGAACATAAATCCAATATGGGCTGGTTATGATACTGAGAAGAGAAATCCAATCATGATTCAATCTAAAAACATTCAAATGAAAGGCTTTCTGAATTGTCTGAGGTGGCATCTTCCATATTCGAGAGATTTCAAAACCCTATTTTTCAGTTATATTTTGTTGACCACATAGGTAAAACATTAAATTATAAAACCACAAGCAGGGCAAAGAGAGATCAAATGATCTATTAACACATCTGGATTATCTAAACTTCCTAAAAATCTGCCAAGGATATGAAATGAAAACTTGGGAATTTATCAACCAAGTGTATAGCTACTTTTACTAGTAATAACTTGTGATGGTTAGTTGAGCTGAGGATTCATAAAAGCCTAACAACTGTACACCTGAATCTTAAACCAAACTAACAAAATACTGTAATGACACTTCTTCTCAAGCTATAAACTACCACTATTTTTATCTTTTCTTTATAAGTCTTTAAAAAATACATTATTTTAGTGCTGTTGTGTATGTCATAAAAGCTTCACAAGTAGGTATTGAATAGCTGATTTTGAACTGATTGTGGGGAGATAAGATTCCTTATAGCGTGGAAAGAAAAAAAGGCAGAACTCCTGATAAAAAAAAAGTTAGTTTTTGTATTTTTTGTTTAGGCTAGTATGATTTTTTTCAACTGTGGATAATTAGTTACCTCTCACCTAGACCAATAGATAAAGTGATGAGATCACCTTCAATGGTTAGTTACCTCTCACCTAGACCAATAGATAAAGTGATGAGATCACCTCCAATAGTTAATTACCTCTCACCTAGACCAGTAGATAAGGTGATGACATCACCTCCAATGGTTAGTTACATCTCACTTAGACCAGTAGATAAGGTGATGACATCACCTCCAATGGTTAGTTACCTCTCACTTAGACCAGTAGATAAGGTGATGACATCACCTCCAATGGTTAGTTACCTCTCACTTAGACCAGTAGATAAGGTGATGACATCACCTCCAATGGTTAGTTAC
>NW_013667828.1:20610-26816 GCF_000517525.1 Limulus polyphemus | reverse complement strand
AACTACTCTATATTTACGGTAATCAGTTTATATTGTATAATGTAACTACTCTATATTTATGGTAATCTGTGTTTAGTGTATAATGTAACTACTCTATATTTATGGTAATCTGTGTTTAGTGTATAATGTAATAGTTACATTATACAATATAAACTGATTACCGTAAATATAGAGTAGTTACATTATACACTAAACACAGATTACCGTAAATATAGAGTAGTTACATTATACACTAAACACAGATTACCATACAAATACAATAGTTACATTATACACTAAACACAGATTACCATACAAATACAATAGTTACATTATACACTAAACACAGATTACCATAAATATAGAGTGGCTCTATATTTATGGTAATCTGTGTTTAGTGTATAATGTAACTACTCTATATTTATGGTAATCCTGGTAGACAAGGTGATGACATCACCTCCAATGGTTAGTTACCTCTCACCTAGACCGGTAGACAAGGTGATGAGATCACCTCCAATGGTTAGTTACCTCTCACTTAGACTGGTAGATAAGGTGATGACATCACCTCTAATGGTTAGTTACCTCTCACCTAGACTGGTAGATAAGGTGATGACATCACTTCCAATGGTTAGTTACCTCTCACTTAGACTGGTAGACATAGTGATGACATCACCTCCAATGGTTAGTTACCTCTCACTTAAACCAGTAGACAAGGTGATGAGATCACTTCCAATGGGCATTCCTACCTTTTTTTTAGTGAGTCTTGTTTGTTGTTGTCAGTACACTTTTTTTGGAAATGTGTATACAGTAAAGATTACAACTCATCTTTATCATGGGATCAACTGATTATACCACTTAAAGCACACTCACCTTTCCAATTTGTTAGTATTTTATGTTGGGGTCAGTATGCTTCCTCTGAAGTGTTAAAACTCACCTTTGCCATGGGACCAGCTAATAAGGCCACGCCCACCAGACCCTGCCCCCACTACACCTTTTCCACCACCATATTTGTTATGGTCAGTCTTTTTCTCTGGCAGCGTGTACTTAGGCAAACTCTTAAAGAACCATGCTCCTGATTTCTTCCACATCTGGCACATATACAAAATATACAATTTGTAATCATATAAATTTCTATTATATTTTGAAAAAATTATTAATAAGTTAAGAACAACCTGTAATGGACTAAATCATACAGCTGCTACAATCAGGGTGAAACAAAAAAAACGAATTTATTGAACTTTGACAACCACAGACATCCAAAATAAAACTTTCAAACAGTTGGAATATAAAGTTTATCATTTACCAAAAACACAGGAGTTGATACTAACGTAAATGAACAATACAACATAAATATCAATGTTAATAATTATTTCAATAAAGAAAGAAATTAGGACAAAGAACCAGAAGGAGAAAACCCAAATTCCAAAAAGGCATTATATTCCAAATTTAAACAACTTCAAGATTAATAGCAACAATCAGTAATAATTTGTTCTAACTATATCTCATGAACTAACACATTTAAGCTAAAGGCAGGGTTTTTATTAGGTGGTTAGACCACTAGGTTACATCCATGTGACTATTTAATTTACATAATCTTTCACAACATTAATATCTGTACCTCACCACTAGGGGAAGCTTGTGTCAGTTTCATAATATATAAGAACTGAAATTCTATGTACTCTAGCCAGAAGGTGAGTTAGTGCTTTAATATAGCTTAACATTCATAGTTGAACTAAATGATAGAAGGAATAATAAATGAATGGTAAACAAAATAAAAGTATAATTTGCAAAGTATCTAGAACAATATTTATTATTCATTTTTATATACACTTTATTCATTAAATTATTAAGGTCTTATTTGACATATAGTTTATGAAATTAAAAAAATTACAAATATGAATGATTTCCACCCTCAACAGACATATACATCCTGATCTCCCTTCCAGTTTATTACATGAAGTAGTGTAATCTGACTCTAGGTTTTGTGTTATTAAAAACACGAGAAAGATGATTCTTGCATTCTTGTGTCACCTGAGAACAAGGCATGTTAGATTACATGTTAATTACCAGAAGTACTTTTCTTTTCTTATATTAACAAAGCAAAGAAGAGAATAATTCCATGTTTTTGTCACTGATAAGGAATAAGTTAACTTCAAGTATCTTATACAGAAAGAAGAATTCCAGAGTGTTCTTTTATCCAAACAGGGACTAGGATAGCTTCGGGTATATACTGAAAATTAACCCTTAGGCTTTCTATAACTGGACATGCGAAGTAATATAACTTCAGGTTTTCTATAATCAAACTCAAGATGTAACATAACTTTGGGTTTTCTGTAACTAGATGAAGAAAGTAATATAACTTTACATTTCCTGTTAACTCACACAGAGTAACATAACTCCAAATTGTCTGTTAGCCTCCACATTTTCTGTTAACAGACAAAGAAAAAGATAACTCCAGGTTTCCTATTAATAGACACAGTATAAAATATCTCTAGATTTCCTTTTAACAGACACATCAGTCCAAGGTTTCCATTAACAGACACAGAGGTTTTCTGTTGACATTGTAATATATCTCATTGTTTTCTGTTAAGAGACACAGAATAAGATAATGCAGGATTTATGTTTTTGTACACAATGAGTAAAACAATCCTTAATTTTCTGTTAAGTGATACACAGTATAACTCCTGGTTTTCTGTTAACAGACACAGTAAAATAACTCCAGTATTTTCTGATTGTAAGGTGTCTTGACACACTGATGAATTTAACATATGAACATAACATTTTCTCATTCTAAAGTGTTTTAATACACATACTGATAATGTAACACAGTAGCTTTTGATTGTGAGGTGTCTCAAAAACTTATTGATGAAGGTAACACAGTAGTTTCTGTTGTAAGGTGTCTCAACCCACTTATTGATGAATGGAACACAGTAGTTTCTAATTGTAAGGTGTCTCTACAAACTTACTGATAAACATAACAAAATTTCTGATTGTAAAGTGTTTCAACACATTTACTGATGAACACAAAACAATAGTTTCTGTTTGTAAGCTGTCACAACACACTTACCGATCAATGGACCATAGTTTCAGATAATAAGGTATTTTAACACACTTACTGATGAACATTACACAGTAATTTCTAATTGTAAGGTGTCTCAAAACACTTAACTGATGAATGTAACAAAGTAGTTTCTAATTGTAAGCTGTCACAACACACTTACCGATCAATGGACCATAGTTTCAGATAATAAGGTATTTTAACACACTTACTGATGAACATTACACAGTAATTTCTAATTGTAAGGTGTCTCAAAACACTTAACTGATGAATGTAACAAAGTATTTCTAATTGTAAGGTGTCTCAACACACTTAATGATAAACATTACACAGTAATTTCTAATTGTAAGGTGTCTCAAGACACTTAACTGATGAATGTAACAAAGTAATTTCTAATTGTAAGGTGTCTCAAAACACTTAACTGATCAATGTAACAAAGTAGTTTCTCATTGTAAGGTATCTCAACACACTTAATGATAAACATTACACAGTAATTTCTAATTGTAAGGTGTCTCAAGACACTTAACTGATGAATGTAACAAAGTAGTTTCTAAGTGTGTTTCAACAAATTTACTGATGAATGTAACATAGTAGTTTCTGATTGTAAGTTATCTCAACACACTTACTGATGAGCATAATACAGTATTTCTAATTCGAAATGGTGTATTTAAGTGTTTTACACTCACAAAAAGAAACCCATCATTCTATAGGTATTTGAAGAACTTGTAGCATTCTGCCACAATTTAATTCTTTGTATTGTTAGTCAACACTAGGCAGCTGGTACATAATTGAATAAAGTTATTTAAACATTTGTTTAACAACAAGTAAAAGCTTGGAATGGTCTATTCTTTCATTGTGGTGTGTGTTTGTGAACCAGACTAGTTTTGGAGAATTCCATTCCTCATCAGTGAACCTGGACACTATCACCAATGAAACTTCAGACTTAAATACACCAATCGATTTTTGATACCTCACTAATATAAAGGCTTAGTTTGGTCTTTTACTTGTTGTTAAACAAATGTTATAACAACTTTATTCAAGTATTTCTAATTGTAAGGTATCTCAACAAACTTACTGATGAAATAAACACAGTAGTGTCTAATTGTAAATTATCCCAACACCCTTACTGATGAACCTAACACAGTAGTTATTAATAGTAAGGTATCTCAACACAGTTATCGATTAACACAACACAGTAGTTTCTGAATGTAAAGTGTCACAACACTTATCAAAGAAAGTAACTTAATAGTTTCTGATTGTAAGGTATTACAACACATTGATGAACACAACACAGTAGTTTCTGAATGTAAAGTGTCACAACACTTATCAAAGAAAGTAACTTAATAGTTTCTGATTGTAAGGTGTTTCAACACATTGATGAACACAACACAATAGTTTCTGAATGTAAAGTGTCACAACATTAATCAAAGAAAGTAACTTAATAGTTTCTGATTGTAAGGTGTTTCAACACATTGATGAACACAACACAGTAGTTTCTGAATGTAAAGTGTCACAACATTAATCAAAGAAAGTAACTTAATAGTTTCTGATTGTAAGGTGTTTCAACACATTGATGAACACAACACAGTAGTTTCTGAGCATGAGGTGTTTCAACATATTGATGAACACAACACAGTAGTTTCTGAGCACGAGGTGTTTCAACACACTTAGTGGTGAATGTAACACAGTACTTTCTGATTGTGTCTCAACACATTTTTTGATGAACGTAACACAGTAGTTTCTGAGCATAAGGTGTCTCAACAAACTTACTGATGAAAAGAACATAGTAGGTTCTGATTGTAAAGTGTCTCAACATACTTACTGATGAACATAACACAGTAGTTTCTGATTGTAAGATGTTTCAACAAGCTGACTGATGAACATAACACAGTAGTTATTAATAGTAAGATATCTCAACACAGTTATCGATTACTACAACACAGTAGTTTCTGAATGTAAAGTGTCACAACACTAACAAGTGAACGTAACACACTACTTTCTGATTGTAAGGTGTTGCAACATTCCTGATGGAATCAAAACATAAACGTACCATTCTCCTGAGAGATACAGTTCTTGACATTTTCTCTTTTTTAAATATTAAAGTCAAACTTAGTGACTAGGAAAGAGAAGAAATATTGTTCCAAAGAAAAGCACATATCCTGTTCTAGTCAAATCTAAATGAAAAGATCAGAGTTAATATATTATTATTATTGTATTAAATGTGATCATAAGAAACCCAAATTTTTTAAACTTTAAAACATACCTCTCTTGTCTCCGCACAAATCTTACAAAGCCACTGTTGCCCTTTCTGGGAAGAAGCAAAATCCACTCCGCATTTAGTACAGACAGCCTACAATCGTGACAAACAGTGGAATCCATTACTTAAACAGTACAGAGCTCTTCTGAGTGAAAGAAACTTTTTAAAGTTAATAAACTTTATAACTCTAAAAATCATGACAAATATCATTAATTATGATTAGTTTCGGCCATAGATGTACACAAGGCATCAGCAATTTCAAAGAATTGTTTTTTAGGATAACTAATTTCATAAATTTTACAAAAAAGTATTTAAAAATGTTTCTATTTATGAAGTTACCAACATTGTACAAATAAGTTTTTTTAAAAAGAAACAACTTTTGATACTAAAGATGAAAGATTTTAAGAAATTGGTTTTGTAAAATACACAGTTTCAAATGTGTAAAAAACTAACTAGTTTTGTAATTAAATACAAACTAAATAAAGCACAAGTTTATTACTTTAGCTTGGAAGGCTTAAAACAACAGAGAAGTGTAAATATAAAACACATGCTTTATCATGACATCCAATAAAATACACATCTGATTACAATACACAAAGACTGTATTCAATACAGAGTACACCGAGCTTATGATAAATATCACTGTTTCACTATAAACACATGTGAATGCTATAAACATAGAGTAGTTACATTATACACTATAAACTGATTACCGTAAAAATACAATAGTTACATTATACACTATAAACTGATTACCGTAAAAATACAATAGTTACATTATACACTATAAACTTCTAAGTGAGAGGTAACTAACCATTGGAGGTGATCTCATCACCTTATCTACTGGTCTAGGTGAGAGGTAATTAACTATTGAGGTGATGTCATCACCTTATCTACTGGTCTAGGTGAGAG
>NW_013667828.1:17201-19610 GCF_000517525.1 Limulus polyphemus | reverse complement strand
AGATTACCGTAAATATAGAGTAGTTACATTATACACTAAACACAGATTACCATAAATATAGAGTAGTTACATTATACACTAAACACAGATTACCATAAATATAGAGTAGTTACATTATACAATATAAATTGATTACCATACAAATACAATAGTTACATTATACACTATAAACTGATTACCGTAAAAATACAATAGTTACATTATACACTATAAACTGATTACCATACAAATACAATAGTTACATTATACGCTATAAACTGATTATGGTACAAATACAATAGTTACATTATACACTATAAACTGATTAGCGTAAAAATACAATAGTTACATTATACAATATAAACTGATTACCATACAAATACAATAGTTACATTATACACTAAACACAGATTACCATAAATATAGAGTAGTTACATTATACAATATAAACTGATTACCATACAAATACAATAGTTACATTATGCACTATAAACTCATTACCATAAACATACAGTAGTTACACTGTACAATAAATACTGATTACCATAAGCATACAGTAATTACACTAAACACTAACTACCATAAACATACAGTAGTTACATTGTACACTAAACAGAAATTACCATAAACATACAGTAGTTACATTATACAATAAACACTGATTACCATAAATATACATTAGTTAAATTATACACTATACACTGAAGTTTAACAGAACAATGCTGTTTAAGAAGTATGGTTAGTCATTTTACTACATTTTAAGCTGACAGAACTGATCTTTCATTATTATGCACTACACTAAAACATTATCCAGCTAACTGAAGTACATTTAACAGCAGTATTAACTGTAATACAATGAAACTGATATTAGCATCTGATTTATATGGTGTTTTAAGGTGTTATTATAAACCAATTAATGATGTTATTACAAACTGTCTGAAGGTGTTAGTGCAAACTGTTTAAATATCTTATTACAATATGTTTGAACCTGTAATTACAAACAGATTAATAATGTTTTAATAAATAGATGAAATATGTTATTACAACCAACTAAAATTATTATATACTGATTAAAGATGTTATTAATCCTGATCAAAGATTTTATTCAAAGCTGATTAAAAATGGTATTATGAACTCATTAATGATGTTATTAAAAGATGATTAAAGAAAGAATAACTATAGAATATTTAAACATATTTAAGTCTTCAGGCTAGATTATATCACAAACTAATTCCATCATCACTGCCTCCTGACATTCTCATTATGAACTACTGATGACAAAAATGACAAAAAAGAAAGTGTACTCATTCCCAGTGTCTGCAATACAGCTGAGTTTTATTTTCATAGATATATTCACAAATTTATACTATATTGCATGTTCTTCTGTCAACTCTTCAAATATGTATACAATTATATTTACTTATTATTATATATAATTTCTTTTGTACATGATTACAGATCATCAGTAATGGAATTGGTTTGTTCCGAGATGTTTGAAAATTGCTGAATATGTTTCATGTTTTGTCATTGTTCTCTTCTTTTTAATACGCTTTCGATTTTCTTTCTGTGGAGGGATATTCATATAACGAGCTTAGTAAATGAAGCAGGAAGAACAGGCACGAATAATGTTAATGGCAAATTTTATTTTGCAAGCAGGATATTCTACACTAAACTGTTAGGAATTAATCACACTATCATTAACATATAAAAATGTTACGTAACTTAAAGAATAAAAATTTAGATTTACCGTATGTTATTGTTGAGCCACTCTTAATATGAATGAAATGCTCAACAATTACTTTTCATGGTGGGCGGTATAAGTAGCTCAGAGCTTTGGCTCTGAGTGAAACCAAGAGTGCAACACAATTAATCTTTTTAAAGTCCATCAAATAATTTAAATTCATAGATTAAATTAAACTTTCCTGTCACTGGGGGCGGTACTTTTGCTTGTGTTTTCTAAATTGGAACAAAATGCTCGCGCAGTATTTCTTTACTATTTCACACAACAGACGACAGCTTCCTAATGATGGCCACACCAGTGGTGGAAATGTTGTAATTAAGTTAAACTAAAAATAAACAATCCACTCAAAAGCCATATCACTGGACTTTTATTTAATATTTAATTTATTTGTAAATATATGTAAACAACCTGTATTACTATTCTAGCTAATCACACTAATCTTTGTTAATATATGTAAACAACTGGTATTACTACTCTAGCTAATCAGACTAATCTTTGTTAATACATGTAAACAACTGGTATTACGATTCTAGCTATTCAGACTAATCTTTGTTAATATATGTAAACAACCTGTATTACTATTCTAGCTAATCAGACTAATCTTTGTTAATGTAAATAAACAACCTGTATTACTATTCTAGCTAATCAGACTAATCTTTGTTAATATATATAAACAACCTGTATTACTA
>NW_013667828.1:2465-16813 GCF_000517525.1 Limulus polyphemus | reverse complement strand
TATGTAAACAACTGGTATTACTATTCTAGCTATTCAGACTAATCTTTGTAAATATATGTAAACAACTGGTATTACTATTCTAGCTATTCAGACTAATCTTTGTTAATATATGTAAACAATTGGTATTACTATTCTAGCTATTCAGACTAATATTTGTTAATTTAAGTAAACAACTGGTATTACTACTCTAGCTAATCAGACTAATCTTTGTAAATACATGTAAACAACTGGTATTACTGTCTGAATAGCTAGAATTAATCTTTGTTAATTTAAGTAAACAACTGGTATTACTATTCTAGCTAATCAGACTAATCTTTGTTAATATATGTAAACAACCGGTATTACTATTGATGGTTAATTATTCTCTGTTTTTCTTAACGATCATCAGCAAACCAAAACATGTCATTAGGTCAGTTGTAAATATTAAACAGTTGGTCCGCTGTATAATATCCAAGAATTAATTCGACGAAACGCAATAACGCTGTTCACATTCCTAAGTTAACTTAGATTACTACATGATGACGTAAAACGGACTGAACACCACATAGACATTATATACCGTGTTTGCCGGAATATAATGCGCAATTCTTTCCAACAAATACCTGTCAAAAAACTTATTGCGCATTATATTTGCGCACATTCAGTTTTTTAGTTTTTTTTTACTAGAAATTACCACCGAAAATCATTACAGGTTTCAAAATTGTTGCATATCCAATGCAATAGATGGGACGGATGATGACATGCTGTGGAAATCAGAAGAGGGTGAAGCAAAGGTTCAAAGAAGCAAATCCTATAGTAGCGACAATTCTAGCGATGACGAAGATTTATAGGAAAACGAATGAGTAGCTTAGTGTATTACGACGTACAAACCTTTCAATAAATTTTGTAAAATTGACATAAAAAAAAGTCAATGAAATATTTCCTGAAATGTTTAATACATCAATAGTTGTTTACTGTATTTAGAAATTATTCAATACGCTTTGTTCAACTGATGTGTAAAAAACAAATTTCCTTCAGTTTAACCTTTCAAAACTGAGTGCGCATTATATTTGGGTAAATACGGTACATTTGACAATTATAAGAAGCCCAATGGTGTTTCTTTGGTTAGCTGACCCAAGCTGTGGTGATGAGCCTTGAGCAGGAAAACTGTAGTCTACAGTAGAGGGTACGACCAATCAAAGAAAGCATTAGATTTCTATGTCACAGATTCTTTTTTCAATTTCACCTATGGTGAAAAAGAAATCTTTAACACAAACATACACAGACACATAATTATTAAACAATTGGTCCGCTGTATAATATCGAATAATGAATTCAATGAAATGTAATAGCCTTATTCACATACCTAAATTAATTTAGGTTTCTATATTCTTAATTCTTAGATTCTTATACTCATGAGAAAGAAGTTACTACTGTCTGACTACCTAATCTAATGAGAAAGACGACTTGTTAGACAGGAACTCACATTGTTACAGTCGTGACAGAAAAGAGGAGATGCTCCTAAGATACCGAACTCATCAGCACACAGAATACACTGAGACGCTCCATTACCCATGGCGTTTTTCTTCATATTTTCCAGTTTTTCCACAAGTCGTCTGTAAAAGATTCATGACATTTATAAAATACATTTCGTTTTGAATGAAGCAAAAATTTAGGTGTCATATTGAGTAACGAAAAAGGTTCCAACTTGTAAAACTGGGCTTAGTGTTTAAAAGTCATATCTAGTGAAAGTCCTACTGGATGAGATCCTGGACAAGACACAACTGTATTAAAACAGGTAGAAAATAGAAAATCTGATACCTCGAGCAATCAGAAACACAGGTATCCAGCGTGGTCAGAATCCGAGAAGTTCACTAGAGGATCAAAATATAAGTGTACATCAACAAGAACAGGAGTCAAAGTTCACTAGTGTGTCACCGTTACAACAAAATGTAAGTAAACATCAACAAGAATAGGAGTCAAAGTTCACTAGTGTGTCACCGTTACAACAAAAGGTAAGTGAACAAGAACAGGAGTCAAAGTTCACTACTGAACATCAAAATAACCTGAAGTCAAAGTTCAGTGGTGAACAAACAACACGAACAGGAGTAAAATGTCACTAGTGAACATTAACACGACCTGCAGTCAAAGTTCATATGAAAACATGGTGTAATGTAAATTCAAATCAATCTAGAGGTCAGAGGTAGAGGTCAGCGATGCGGTTTGAATTTGAACGTTAACATATAATTATGTTAATGTTAAGATGTAGGAACAGATTTACAAAACGTGTAGACATTATGCCACATTTCCTGAAAATTAAACCTTAATGTAAATGAGTTAATTCTTTTGAATCTATAATCGCTTGATGCTTTCGTAAGATGACATTCAAATTTCCTTCTTGAACACAGAGAAATCAAGAAAGATACGTGTGGTTTCAACAATAATGTTATCGTATTAGTGTTATTTCAATAATGATACTACAGTGTGTTATTGGATTAGTATTGTGTCAAAAATGATATCGCATTATATTATTGAATCATTGTTGTTTCAACAATGATACCGCATTGTATTATTGGATAAGTGTTATTTTTCAATAATGATATCACAGTGTATTATTGGATTAGTGTTGTTTCAACAATGATATCACAGTGTATTATTGGATAAGTGTTATTTTTAAATAATGATATCACAGTGTATTATTGTATGAGTGCTATTTTTCAACAATGATACCACAGTGTATTATTGGATAAGTGTTATTTTTCAATAATGATATCACAGTGTATTATTGGATTAGTGTTGTTTCAACAATGATATCACATTGTATTATTGGATTAGTGTTGTTTCAACAATGATACCACAGTGTATTTTTGAATTAGTGTTGTTTCAACAATGATATCACAGTGTATTACTGGATGAGTGCTATTTTTTCAATAATGATACCACAGTGTGTTATTGTATGAGTGCTATTTTTCAACAATGATACCACAGTGTATTTTTGAATTAGTGTTGTTTTAACAATGATATCACAGTGTATTATCGAATTGGTGTTGTTTCAGCAAAGATACAACAGTGTATTATCGGATGAGTGCTATTTTAGCAATGATATTAAAAAGTATATTTTGAAAATGTTTCTTCATCAATCCAAATAAAATATATCATTAAACAGGAGTTTCAACAGTGGAACTGCATGTGTGTTATTTGATTCAGTTTTTGCCTGGATTGGACATCATCAGCATTTTACTAAAGAAGCTGACAGGTCCATGTCTCTCTTTTCTAAATGACGGTGGAAATTACTACTGATAAACAGGCACAACTGGAAGTGCTCTCTGAATCTGTATCAATAACACGGTTTAATAACCTTCTCCTCCGGTGGATTATGTGGCCGGTATGCAAATAGAAAGTTTTATAAATACAAGTCTACATTATTCCAGAACTACAGTCGGCTTATAAAGATGTGGGAAATTTGGTGAATGTACATTCTATCAAAATATTATTATCATGCTAAGAAACCCGGGGGAAATTCACTAAATAAACTTCCTAAGATCCTAAGTCGGATATTGGTTTAGGTGATTTAATTCTCATCAGTGAAATATTAAAACGACAAAATTTTAAAAAATACACTTAACTGCACTTTATTGAAAAATAGACCTAGAATGGTATGTTAGGTTCGAAGGGTCAATGTTTGGAAGTGCAATACAAGATTCTTTAAAACACAAATAACACTCGATATTCCTCAAAATGTTGATGGTAATCACTTAATGAAACATGGTAAACATATCGGGGAATATTCTAGACTGTTGATGGTAGTCACTTAATGAAACATGGTAAACATATCGGGGAATATTCTAGACTGTTGATGGTAGTCACTTAATGAAACGTGGTAAACATAACGGGGAATATTCTAGACTGTTGATGGTAGTCACTTAATGAAATGTGGTAAACATATTGGGGAATATTCTAGACTGTTGATGATAGTCACTTAATGAAACGTGGTAAACATATCGAGGAATATTCTAGACTGTTGATGGTAGTCACTTAATGAAACATGGTAAACATATCGGGGAATATTCAAGACTGTTGATGGTAGTCACTTAATGAAACATGGTAAACATATCGGGGAATATTCTATACTGTTGATGGTAGTCATTTAATGAAACATGGTAAATGTATCGGGGAATATTCTAGACTGTTGATGGTAGTCACTTAATGAAACATGGTAAACGTATCGGGGAATATTCTAGACTGTTGATGGTAGTCACTTAATGAAACGTGGTAAACATATCAGTGAATATTCTAGACTGTTGATGGTAGTCACTTAATGAAACATGGTAAACGTATTGGGGAATATTCTAGAATTTTGATGGAAATCATTTAATGAAACGTGGTCAATGTTACCTTTAGATATATGTTTATCAACTAGAAGCTGGTTACATGAAATGATATAAATCATGTTTGTTCTGTATAAAACCTAGTTGTGTTGAGATGCTACGGAAATATATCCAGAAAAGTGTATTTACACAGACTACATTAGAAATAACGCTGTTTTCCTAGTTACGATATTGACTGCCTAGTTACAACACATCTTGATCTTGTTGAACTTTTCTTTCAACCCTGAATAAAATAACCTAATAAAGGACATAGTAACGTAATAATAATGACCTAATAAAGAACATTGTAACGTAATAATAATGACCTAATAAAGAACATAATAATGTAATAACAATGACCTAATAAAGAACATAGTAACGTAATACTAATAATCTAATAAAGAACATAGTAACGTAATAATAATAATAACCAAATAAAGAACACAGTAACGTAATAATAATAACTTAATAAAGAACATAGTAACGTAATAATAATGACCTAATAAAGAACATAGTAACGTAATAATAATAACTTAATAGAGAACATAGTAACGTTAGAATAATAACTTAATAGAGAACATAGTAACGTAATAACCTAATAAAGAACATAGTAACGCAATAACCTAATAAAGAACATAGTAACGTAATAATAATAATAATCTAATAAAGAACATAGTAGCGTAATAATAATAACCTAATAAAGAACATAGTAACGCAATAACCTAATAAAGAACATAGTAACGTAATAACAATGACCTAATAAAGAACATAGTAGCGTAATAATAATAACCTAATAAAGAACATAGTAACGTAATAATAATAACCCAATAAAGAACATAGTAACGTAATAATAATGACCTAATAAAGAACATAGTAATGAAATTACCGTTCGAGTTCAGCAAAAAGAAATATACTAAATCTGCATATTGATATACATACAGATAGACAGATGTGTGGATCGAAGGATACCATAAAAATCTCATTAAATCTTACGATTGTAGAACAAACAATGCGCTTTGCATGTTTATATAATACTGACAAATAATTACCACATACTTTCATGTCTATTCTCACGTATGTTTATATAATACTAACAACTAATTACCACATACTTTCATGTCTATTCTGATGTATGTTTATATAATACTGACAGCTAATTACCAAATACTTTCATGTCTATTGTCATGTAGGTTTATATAATACTGACAACTAATTACCACACACTTTCATGTCTATTCTCATGTATGTTTATATAATACTGACAACTAATTACCACACACTTTCATGTCTATTCTCACGAAGGCTTGCAAAAGTAGAAATATAATCTATTTTACTCGTTCCCATGGCAACAAATTCTTAACACCTACTCAAAGCTATGGCCAGTGATTGATGGCCAAGCTAACTGCTTGCACATTTTACGTGGGCTTCGTTAAACGAACGATGGAGGATAACTAACCACAAGAGCTGAGAAATTGGGTTCAAGCTTCTTGATACAAAAACACTAACTAACCGTATACAGTAATAACCCACATCCAAGACTCTTCTATTTAGAAACTCATTGTTAGCTTCGGCTGTTACCTGGCTGGTAACGAGTCCGAACTGTTGGATCCAACTGTCACCTGGTAATGAGTCAGAAGTCTGGATCCAACTGTTACCTGGTAAGGAGTCAGAAGTCTGGGATCATAAACAAACTTCTCTCTTACTAATTCAAACAGTGCCTTAGCAATCGTGCCGATACTACAGTAAACTATCTTCATCAACACGAAAATCAACTAATAATACAAAACATTCACGCACTGAAAACTTTAAACAGTCAGGACAGACGTACTAAAACATTATTAAATCAGAACCAACAGAAAACATTCACGCACTGAAAACTAAACAGTCAGGACAGACGTACTAAGACATTATTAAATCAGAACTAGTAGAAAACATTCACACACTGAAAACTTTAAACAGTCAGGACAGACGTAATAAGATATTATTAAATCATAAGTAGCAGAAAACATTCACACACTGAAAACTTTAAACAGTCAGGACAGACGTAATAAGACATTATCAAATCACAACTAACAGAAAACATTCACACACTGAAAACTTTAAACAGTCAGGACAGACGAACTGAAACATTATTATATCAGAACTAGCAGAATACATTCACGCACTGAAAACTTTGGTCAGTCGGTACAAAGATACTAGAATATTATTAAATCAGAGCTACAGAATAAATTCACGTACTAAAAAGTTTAAAACAAACAGCGTAAATATACTATAGCTAAGCCTATTACTTAATCTAAACAAAATACTGCTACAGATGGGAAATCTTATCAAACCTCTTGGCGATCTAAAAATCCCAAGATATTCTGATAGATCATGAGTAAACTAAACATCTTATATTTTAATTTTTACTTGTGGTTTAACTTTGCTCTCATCCTTTCGAGGTTGATTTTATTTTGTTAGTTAGAAAAGCAATACAACATTCCTACGACACTGCTTCGTTTATGAAATGAAAGAATGATTTTAACATATACAAGGTAGTCCATTCATTACATCAACTCGGCCACAAAGTGACTGCAGCAAAACATTAGAATCTACAGTCTGTGATGACAAACATGTGGAAAATTAGGTTAAAACTGTATGAAAAAACACACAGTAGAAAAGACCGTAGGACGTGGAAAAATAATAAAAATGTTTTTTGTAATAGTTTGTTATTTTTTGTTATTGACGTGTGTTTTACCATTTTTGAACACTTTTTTTTTTCATAAAGCTGTATGAACACGTTCATACATTGTTCATACTTTCGATAGAATACGTTTTATAATCGTTAATCCATTATAGCTATTTGAAGTAGTTTACTGATTATATAAAAGACTCACATAACGAGGTACTTTTTGTGGATTTCTCCTCACTTGTGTCTATTGGTGACAAAATAGCACAGCACACTAGCAAGACAATATGTGAACTAGTTTACGATAATTAATAATTATACTAGTATAAAAGCCCGTTAAAAATGACGGGAAACCATTATTGAATTATTAATTAAAATTACATAATTTAACTACAACGAATTTGTCTGTACCTACAAAATGCACCTACTCTTCGCTTATTTCATCAGTCTCGAAGTAAATCTTTAATCACAACATTTTTAGTATAAACTACACTTTGTACGGAGAAAAATGAAATGTTATATTGAACAAAAGTATGCGTGAACTCTGAAAAAGACTACACTACCACTCTTGAGCCTTTTCACTGTATTCTAGGTCTGGAAGTAGAAAACATAGTGCGGACATTCTGACACAAATTTTCAACTCTTTCGACTGTACAAAGGTTAAAAGATATTTGGTTGTCATAAAGCTTCCGAATTAAATTATTTTGCTGTTATATCTCCGAAGTTATCAAAAAATAACGAATAAAAAACAAACCTTCCTAACAAATTAACAGGAATATTGAGCATTCAACATAAACACCATAGTTGGCCTAAGAACAATCAGGTGATGGTTTTGTTGCTATGCGACGATGTATATTGTTGAGCATTACCAAAAAAGTTGTGTGAAAGCGTTCTCGACAGAGTGACAAAGAGTTTAAGCCTGTTACAGTTAATGATAAAAGACAGATCGTATAAAGCGTTCTCGACAGAGTGACAAAGGGAATAATCCTTTTATAGTTAGTGATAAAAAGACACTCTCATATCGAGGTACGTTTTATTGTGGACTTCTGCCTTGCGTTTATTGGAGACAAAACAAAATAGCACACCACTAAATCAAACAATCGCAAGCTACCAAGAAACTATTGGGTGAAAGTAACTTAACCTGAACATCACATATATATATATACAAACAAGAAGGGTAAACGGCCAGGTACTGAGGTACAGCCGTTCCTAATTTTGAGCTACTGACCAGAGGAAGGGTAGCCACCAGCAGTCTCCGCCACCACAAAAGCCATTTCCCAACTTTTTGAAACAAATGAAAATGTTACTTTTATAACACGTACACAGTCCTTGAATAGCTTTGCACGAAATTCAATAACCAATCAAACAAACAAAAAATTGTGTGTTTTCAACAATATGGTTCAAATTGTTCATAGTTCATATATTAGCAGGTATTTACATAGTATCCGATAGTTCAAATATTAGCAGGTATTTACATGGTATCCGATAGTTCAAATATTAGCAGGTATTTACACGGTATTCGATAGTTCAAATATTAGCAGGTATTTACATAGTATCCGATAGTTCAAATATTAGCAGGTATTTACATGGTATCCGATAGTTCAAATATTAGCAGGTATTTACATGGTATCCGATAGTTCAAACATTACCGTCGTTAAGTTCTGAGTCCGTAGAAATCGTTTGAAACAACAAAACCCAATAATCCTCACGTGTAGTTTACTTGGTGCGCGACAGGCGACGTAAACTTTATAGTTCTGATATTAAATTGCTGATCTGAACCTGAACGAAATCAGGTTCATTAGAAAGCCCACTTTTACTATAATCTAACTATTACCACGTAAAAAAAGAATTCACACTAAACAGAATGTATAACTTTGTGATAAGTGTGATAAAAGTTAAAATAAACTTTCCATCTTCATATAACTGACATTATGAAAGTGCAATAATTTCTGATAGGGGGCCCTCAGTTTAACCACGACGGTTAAAAAACAACAGAATAGTTTTGTTGATAATTTCCTCACAAGATTAGAGGGAAGGCAACTGGTCAACAGCACCCACTGTCAACTCATGTTGGATCGAATAACGGTATTTGACAGTCACTTTTGTTACGCACCCACAACACCAAAATGCGAAGAGCGGTTTTGTGTCGCTACGGGACGCGACTATGAACCCTTGGATTCACGTAAAATCCCGGCATGCCAGGTCTTTTAAATATATACTTATAAGAATGTTACCAGTTTAGCATATTCTATTGATTCAATATTTTCTAAACAGCTTGTTCAAAATAGTGTAGTGTATTTTTTATAACTAATAATGACCGTCAACTAGTTTCAATTCCAGCATGGTGCAGTGGTTACGATGCCGCGCTGCGGATCGCAAGGTACAAGTTTTTCGAAATTTGGCAGGGGAATATTTTTGCGGCAATTCATTTTGGATAACTGATAACACAAACCATTAAAATATCAAAGGTCTTAATTATATTTGTGATTTTCCAAAGAAAATGATAAAACATCTCTAGCTATGCTTACTGTTTGACCGAATAACCATCGTTCTATTACTTCTTTCTTACTTTCCACTAAAGATTTCCAATCTTAGAAATTAGATATAATCCTCAATGATAATGAGTATTTCTCAGCACCACAGAACACTACAGATGGACACTGAGAAGTTAGACTCAAATCTCAATGATAAAGAATATTTCTCAACTCCACAGAACACTACAGATGGACACTGAGAAGTGAGACTCAAATCTCAATGATAAAGAATATTTCTCAACTCCACAGAACACTACAGATGGACACTGAGAAGTGAGACTCAAATCTCAATGATAAAGAATATTTCTCAACTCCATTGAGATTTGAGTCTCACTTCTCAGTGTCCATCTGTAGTGTTCTGGTATAAAGAGTATTTCTCAGCTCCACAGAATACTACAGATGGACACTAAGAAGTGACATATACAGACACACAGACTTGGGTAGATTTTCTCTGTAAGAAATGATCTGTTAAACATTTATTTTTATACCAAATGTACATAATCAAGCTTTTATTACTTTTTAAATAGAAGTTACACATCACCTTGCAGGTTCTTATTTTAGGAGTTTCTCAGAATTGTTCCCTCTTTACGTTTCCTGTTTGTTTTTTGTTCTGATGTTTAAATAAAGTTCTGTTTTTATTCACATATTCTCGCTACACATTCACATTCTTTATACTCCACTAAAAAATTGATTAAATACTCACCCAATACGTTCCTGTTCCTTCAGTTCCACATTTTCCGCTCTCTTGATCACATTCATGATGGTTTCCTGTTCTGAGTCGTTTAACTGCTCGGGTTTGTGGAAGAAGTTGGCCGAGTTTGTCTTCACCGACCAACCAGATTTTAGTCTATACCAAAGCGAATGAAAACACTTTGCAGTTAATAATAACACTGGATTCAAAATATCTCCCACAAGAAATGCGCAGAAGATAAAAAGACACTTTTTCAGTTGCTTTTTGAATAAACTATACGAAAGCTTAAAAAGCTCAAGGACAGAGAAATAAGAGCATTTTAACCATACAACGAATACTTTCTGTCTATAATTCATACAGTAAATTACTATAAACACAAAGAATCGAATACATAGAAAGAAATGAATCACAATTTAAAACTATCATTTGTAAGAGGTGGGTGTTGGTCTGAAAATCACGTCGTGAAATAGAAGACAAGACTGAGGAATCTACAAATGTCACACGGGCCTGTATTGGGTTAAATTCGCTAAAACGTCTGCCGTCTGAGTTGTTGTATAGAAAGTACCTTCGGATGTATAAGTAATCATCTTTTATAGGTGGCAGTGTATTCATGAAGAACAAAACAAAGGTGACAACTGAAGATTTGTTTTAAATATCTACAAAGTTAGCACAAGAAGCCTGTACATCTGAATTAGAAGTCCTCTCGAAATTATAAAAATGTGAAAGAAATGCCTCAAAATTTAACCGAGTAAATGGCTTTGTTTTTGAACTTTAACAAGATGGCGGCTATTAAAACGTCGTTCAATTTACTTGTCCACTTTTGTAGATCTTTCTTCCCCATTTCATTTTGTTTCGTGCATAATAACGTTCTATCTCAGTTGCTCTACCGAAATATCTTAAATAATGATCATTTCAACCAATTTGAAAACGGTGAGGGAAAAAGTGATTAAAATACTACGTGACTGCTATTCCATTATCGTGAGTTGTATCACGTGCCATATTCCGATCAACCAGAAATTGTAGTATTAGTATAAGTCTGTAAAAGAACAGACAGTCATTCTATACGTAAGTATGCGTTCATGATAGTGGTAATAAAACGTAAGGGACACCAACAAAGTACTGTACACCCTCGTGCTACAAATTCTTGGAACAGTAATAACACATTAACACTGAATGTCACCAACAAAGTACTGTACACCTTCGTGCAACAAATTCTAGGAACAGTAATAACGCATTAACACTGAATGTCACCAACATGGTACTATACACCCTCGTGCTACAAGTTCTAAGAACAGTAATAACACATTAACACTGAACATCACAAACACAGTACTGTACACTCTCGTAGTAACAAGTTATAAGAACAGTAATAACACATTAACACTGAATGTCACAAACAAAGTACTGTACACCCTCGTGCTACAGGTTTTTGGAACAGTAATAACACATTAACACTGAATATCACAAACGCAGTACTGTACACAACTCGTAGTGACAAGTTCTAAGAACAGTAGTAACACATTAACGCCGAATGTCACGAGCAAAGTACTGTACGTCCTTACAAAATCTAAATAAGAGTGTCACTGTGTGAAGAGAACAAGAATCATGAAGAAAAAAGTTCATGTAGAAGAAATTAAAGTAAACAATACGTCATAAGCTAGTTATTTAACGTGTAAAGCCAATAAACAATACGTCAGAAGCTATATATTTTCCATGTAAGGCCAACAAACAATACGTTATAAGCTACTTACTTGGCATGTAAAGTCAACAAACAATACGTTATAAGCTACTTACTTGGCATGTAAAGTCAACAAACAATACGTTATAAGCTACTTACTTGGCATATAAAGTCAACAAACAATACGTTATAAGCTACTTACTTGGTATGTAAAACCAACAAACAATACGTTATAAGCTACTTACTTGCCATGTAAAGCCAACAAACAATACGTTATAAGCTACTTACTTGCCATGTAAAGCCAACAAACAATACGTTATAAGCTACTCACTTGGCACGGAGAGCCAACTCCCTATCATTTGGGCAAACCCACTTATCTCTAGATGACTTGAAGTCCCCCATGGTTAGTTGAGGTTCTCTAGTGACAGAAAAAAAATTACATAAAGTGCAGTTACAGAATTTTTTATTTACAAAACGATAACAAAGTCAATTTAAATTTACAAAAACTGTGACGATACACTCACCTTACGCTTCAAAACAAGCCTATAGTATTTAACTGTCAGAAAGAATAGTGGGTATTGACCTTCACTCTTATAACGCGAACGGGGTATCTCAGATCCACAGTTTGGCACGTTAACCGCTGTGCCCGACTATTCACGTGTTTCGTCAGTTTGCAAAGATATTCGTCCCGAACAATCTTTACACTACGTAGAATAGAGTGCTAAACAAACAATAGTTGTACAATAAAAACAGACAGTTGTAAAAAGTATAGTGCTAATTATAGTTTAACTAAATTACATATAAGAGAAAGAAATCTTAAGACTACAGTTCCAGCTCATGTGATCAAACTTGAGATGGGTGTAGTAAAGTCGGTCGTGAAGGTCTACGATGGAACTATTTCATTTATAATCTTGGGCTTCATGTTAGGGGTAAAAAAATTACTCCCCTAATTTGATTTTAAATAGTATCTCAAATGAACCAACGCTGTTAAACAATATACAAAAGAATGGGAAAAGTTCTACTAAATTTACAGTATTGAAAATATGGTAATTTTCTAATAATTACAGTTAGACATTCTTGTTAACTTAAGACTGCAGAACAGACATAACTACTAAAAGTGTACGATAATAAAGAACAAATTGACACGTCTAAATGAAAAAAATTCTAGTTTATTTTGTGTGACGTTTCAAGATGCCAAAACCGTGTCACAACTGAATTATTCAAGTTTCCATATAACTGTCGATTGTAAACCTACAGTGTAGACATAATCAACAACTAATACAAGTGTAGTCACGTTTCTATAGTTACACCTTCCATATAACTGTTGATTGTAAACCTACAGTATAGACATAATCAACAACAAATACAAGTGTAGTCACGTTTCTATAGTTACACCTTCCATATAACTGTTGATTGTAAACCTACAATATAGACATAATCAACAACCAATACAAGTGTAGTCACGTTTCTATAGTTACACCTTCCATATCACTGTTGATTGTAAACTACAATATAGACATAATCAACAACCAATACAAGTGTAGTCACGTTTCTATAGTTACACCTTCAATATCACTGTTGATTGTAAACTACAATATAGACATAATCAACAACCAATACAAGTGTAGTCACGTTTCTATAGTTACACCTTCCATATCACTGTTGATTGTAAACTACAATATAGACATAATCAATAACTAAGACAGGTATAGACACGTTTTTAGAGTTGCAACGCTGAAGGTTCACAGACGTAGGAGTTGAAGATTTCACACCTATTTCAGTTAAAAACCTTTATAAGAAGAGGTGTATGAACTATCACAACGACCTCTTAATGTAACTCCCTCTCTATATATAAACCTACATCACTTG
Source organism: Limulus polyphemus (assembly GCF_000517525.1). Lineage (NCBI taxonomy): Eukaryota > Metazoa > Arthropoda > Merostomata > Xiphosura > Limulidae > Limulus > Limulus polyphemus. The sequence goes on along the minus strand of NW_013667828.1, from coordinate 3,027 downwards.
ATCTACATTTCTAACGAATATGTACATTAATTTTACATAGAGAAAAATCAATTCTCAACATAATATTATAAAAATTAAAAGGGAGCGTTGAACAAAACGACACTCAGGAAGATACGAAATAAAGTAATACATAAAGATTAGAGAAAGCAAACTTGGGGATATTAAAGAAAATCCCATTTTACGAGCAAGATAAATGTGAAATAGGAATCTTTTTCTTTGTACAGCAGAAATATCGTGACCCCAGAAAATACTTTTTATCTCCCACGATTTCTAGAACATCGTGTCAAATCACTGTGCGTCTCCTAAGAGTATTAAATAAATACATTAGGTCGTCAAGAAATTAATGTCGCTTTTTTTAGATGAAAAAACCCGAATAACTGATATATATCAAAACAAAACATTTATTAAATGATATAGTCTCCATTCTTATTGATGATGCTTTTCCATCTTACGATCAGATTGTTAATGCCCTGATTAAAAAAATCACTTTGCTTTAAAGCAAAAAACATGTCGATGTCCTCTTTAACATCTTTCACATTTGCCTAGGTTTTCCCATTAAGAT
>NW_013667828.1:0-1827 GCF_000517525.1 Limulus polyphemus | reverse complement strand
TGTTTTGGGGTCGGTAAGTGGTTTTTGTCTAGGACTGAGTCATTCGTTTTGGCGTTTAATATTCGCATCGAGAATCCATTTTTCATCACTGGTGATGTTTACGTATTGTTTCATGAGAGACATGCAATTTCAGGGCCATTTCACGAGTGTGTTTCCTTGGGTTGGACTTAACAAGCGTCTTCAGAGCATTAATATCAATTCCAACATGTCTGCCCCTGCCATCACAGTTTTTAAGGGTAAAGTCGCCTGAACGAAATTTGCTGAACCATCATTGACACTTACGAACGTTCAAACATTTCCACAAACTTATTTAATATTCTTTGTGGCTACAGAGGCGTTGTTTCCCTTCTTCTATTCAAACATCATTACATGCCGAATGTGTGTCTCTTCGTGTGTCATCACTGTAAGGGATCAGAGTACACTAAAATTTAAACATTATATAGGCTACACTAACGTGACGTTTAGGTGGTTCGTTAAAATATTATACGTGATGTGTGTATTTTGAGGGGTGGTCAATGAAAGTGTTCCAAAACGCGATATTAATTTCTTGACGACCTAATATAATTGCTTTTTAATATCGAGATTACTGACTCGCTGATACACCGTTCATAGAATACTGTATCAGAATGAGTGATTTCATGTTAAAATATTCGGTGTAAAATTTGTTTTGCTCTTAAATGCAGCGCTGTATTAAATGGTTATCTGCCCTGTATCCACCAAGAAATCTAGCCCTAAATGTTAAGGTTATAAACCCCCAAGTTTACAGCCGAGTCTCTGGAGAGTGCAACAAAAAAAAATAAAAAACTGAAATAAACAAAGAGGATGAAACCACAAATATTGTGCACAATAATTAATGGGTTTAGTAGGGACCAGTAATAAATTAATAAACAAACGAAAATTAATATATGAAAATGTGAGTTTTATCATTTTACACATATATCTTAATTAAACGTGGAATGACACGTATCCCATGTCTTCAAACATACCATATATTTAAATTAAACATGAAATAACACAGTTTTTAGCGTTTCTTCTGTATAAAATAATACCATTTGTTTAGTATTCCATGTCTTCAAACAGACTAAATGAAATATTCCTTTGTTTCCTAATAAACGACATCCAGTGAATACTGTCTTCTTGTTTGTTTTCTAACAACTTGATGTTTACATGAGAACACTCTCACCAACAAGGTTGTTTAATTCTCCTATAATTCTATAATTCTCCTAAAATTAGCGGACATTTATTACTCCGCGAGGTGGTGAGTCTATTCAGGCTGTTAATCAATTAACTGAACAAACGCCGTTTTATAAAAACACAAATGACTACCACAGGGAAGGAATATGATTCCCAAAACACACAGAATAAAGAAGGGACTGATGTCAGTTCCTGTTCTTTGATTAATAATAAAAGACGAACATCATAAACAATAAGACAAAGAACCACCAGAGAAAGGGATCAACGCTACGATGTAGTTCTTAACATATACAGAGATACAAGATAATGTAAAGCCACGGCAAAGTTACTATATCACGACGGATACAAAGATCGAGCTAATCTTAACATTAAGTCAGTTCGGATACTACAAACATATTATTAGCCGAGGTGACATTTATAAGACAAACTTCACGTGTAACAAGAGTTATGGTTTAAATTGGATTACATAAGTCAATTGTAATTATTATCAATTTTATTTAAATCATTTACAAATCAGAATTAGGGTAAGAATTAATAAGATAACATTAATTATTTATAACTATTTATAATTATATATATATATAACTATTTATAATTATATATATATATAACTATTTATAATTATATATATAT
>NW_013667827.1:199026-200397 GCF_000517525.1 Limulus polyphemus | reverse complement strand
GCAGTACATGTTGTGCTAAAAGGGGACCTAAGCATAAGGGACGTGCTCAGATGAAGTTATATCAAGTTAACACACCAATGGAAAGAGTAGCCATTGACATTGCTGGTCCTTTGCCTCAAACTCGTGCTGAAACAAGTACATTTGTGTGGTGATGGATTATTTCACCAAGTGGCCAGAGGCATATGCAATACCAAATCAGGAAGCTACAACAGTAGCTTTGGCTATTAGTGATTTCTTCTTTAGATTTGGTATGCCATACGAACTGCATTCAGATCAAGGCCGTAACTTTGAATCAGCTGACCAGGACAACGCCACTTCACCCACAGTCTGATGGGATGATAGAAAAGTACAACTGGACACTCGGACAGGAAATGGCAAAGTTTTGTAATAGCCACTAAGATGACTGGGATGTCTTACTCCCTTCACTGTTGATGGCCTATAGGACAGCAGAGCATGAAACCACTGGATACACTCCAGCAAAGTTGATGTTTGTCGGGAACTTCGATTGCCAGTGGATCTGTTAACAGGACGCTGATCTTATGAAGAGTTGCCTGAAAATATGTCAGAATTCGTGAAAGTGTTATTGGAAAGGATGGATAATATTCACCATCAAGTGCGTGCAAACTTGAAAAAGTCTTCTGATTCGATGAAGTTATCTTATGTTAAGAGATCTACTGAAGTTAGTTTTGTACCAGGAGACAAGGTGTGGTTATGTAATCCCAGGAAGACCAAAGGGAAGTCTCCTAAGTTGTCATCTCCATGGGAAGGCCCATATTAAATAGTAGATCGTCTCTCAGACGTGACGTTCCGGATAAAATGTGGTCGGCGAGGTAAGCCAAAGGTGGTGCATGCCAACAGGCTTTGGCATAATCACGGTCCAGGACATTTCAGTTGGAATGAAGTGAACAACAGAACAAAAGACGCCACTGAAGATGTGTCACCTGGAAAGGCCACTGTCGAAGAAGAAACTCTACTCGGTTTTGAGAAGGGAAAAAGTGAAGCCGTTAATGAAGTTACTACCACTGAGGTGACCATTAGCGATGATGGGACAATTCCTGATGGAGCAGATGAACCTCACGTGAAGCAGAAGCCAACACGGAAGAAGATACGTCCCGTAAAAATAAGAGACTTTGTTGAATTTTAATTTTGTGTTTGTAATTCTGTACATTTAATTATGTTATTGTTAATTATCTATTGGTTTAATGTAAGTGGCTATTGTTCGGGACGAACAATACTAAGGAAGGGACAGTGTTACGACAACGGAAGTCACGTGACGCTAGTAACACGTCATGATATTCTCGAAGGTTCGTGAATGCTGGAGTGTTTACTGGATGTGCGGTATTCTTGTATATAAGACCGCCAAGAAGTGAC
>NW_013667827.1:196241-198109 GCF_000517525.1 Limulus polyphemus | reverse complement strand
AGTTTTATTTAAGAAAGGACTTGTATCGCTGAAGTTTCTTTGGAAATAATTTTTACGGAAAATTAACAAACGAAAACATATAGAAACACTTAAAGCTTAACATCACAGGTGGATATTAATTTACATCCTGTGTAATTTACCAATTGACTATATGTATAAAAATAAATACATACAAAACGAATAATTCACAAGCAAGAGAGTACAAAATAAGCTAAAGGTGACCAAAATTACCATACATTTTATTTGTCATATCTCCTTGTGAGATTTCATTATTAAGATGGGTTGATTAATGATTCATTCACAGGTATTTTGAAATTCTATTCTATTTCTATTAGCATATATAATGTTTACGTTTGATCAAATGAATGGTTCAAATTTTTATGACTTTCTATGTTATTATCCTACATGTTTTTAACATTATTTAAAGACATTAGTTGTATATTTGTGGTTCTTGTTGTTGAAATTTTAAAATTATTTAATAATCACTTGAGTTGACAAATAAAAGAACGTTTTGCTCAAAACAGTTTCTTTTGAAAAGACCGACTGTTGTTGTGGTACGACAGTATTTGGTCATGACTATGCCTGGGGATAACCTTGAAAATAATTTATGGCAGCAAGAATTACGATAATCTTCATGAGTGTAATAAAAAGTTCTTTGTTTGTTTTTAATTATTATTACAAAGAATGGCAAACATAGATGAAATGGTTGTAAGTGTACGAAGACTTTTCAAGGTATAAAAGATAAGGAGGTTCCGGGGATAAGATCTGTTCGTTGACCAAGGAGGCAACTAGTAGATTCCAAGGTAAAATAAATAGTAAGCAAGAGAAAAATTATCTCTGGTACACTAGAAACAAACAAACACTTAAGTGTGTCTAATGTACTGATTCAGACCTTATCTTACTATAATAGACGTAGTGTGTATATATGCATTTGACCAAAATAATAAACACAACGTGGCGCTATCTATAGAATGGCACTACAAACGAAAATCCATAAAAACATTCCCACTTTGGGTATTCAAGATTCAGACAATTTGAAAAATAACTACGGTACGTGCAACAACCTTTACTTTATCACAGAACACAGTTTAAATAAAATTACTCTCCTCACAACAAGAACACGACTTTCACTGGACGTGAAGGTTTGATTATATCTTTATTAATGTAATTTGTAAAAATAGTACTATAAAAATGGAGTTCTTAAAAACCCTTACAGTTCATATCAGCACAATCCGAACTACTTTTCTTTCAAATGTTCACTTTTTCTAAATTTTTATCAATGAGGTATGAATACTACGATCAGTAACAGTTCTGCCAGTAGTACTAATTGTTGTACAGTCCAGACACAAAACCTTTTGTAGACACACAAACATTACAAACGTTATTGCATATATTTAAAAGTTCTGTAAATCTTCACAATGTCTCTTATGTCTCTTAAGGTCAATTACCCAGTTTCATCATTCAACGTGAGCGAAACTTAGTCTATATTAATCTCTCTTTCTTCTTGCTTGTCTGTTGAAATATGTAGTCATCTAATCGTGATATCATTAACACATGGACGAATCCGGTGTAATGTTATTTTTGTAGTTGATGCTTCGCGACCTATTAGGCCAACACTTGAAAGTATTACATTGCTTTGTCTATTAACTTAAAGTTAACCTTACTAGCAGCTTAGCTCCATAGCATATTTACTTCCGCACGTTAATTCTTTGCGTTGCTGCTGTATGGTTGTAAGTTTTTGATTTTCGTGAACAGATATACAAAATGTTTCTAGATTTCATTTAGTGCTGTGTGAATGAGATGTTATAAATTTACTTAACTTAATGGTTACTGTTAAATAATTGCCTTATCATCATATTGTTACGTCT
>NW_013667827.1:192418-195241 GCF_000517525.1 Limulus polyphemus | reverse complement strand
ACCAGGGACTATCTGATTTCTCGATTATCTCTCGATTAAATAGGCCATCAATAACCTTCTCCATCTCTTGTCGCTTTGCCAGAGCAATTCTTCTTGGAGGGATCTTTATTGGACGGTGATTCCTGTATTTATTCTATGCTCCAGAAGGTCTGTGCAGCCAAGGGCATGATCTCCTTTTGAAAAGACATCTGCATAATTCGCCAAAAGTTCTCTAACCTGAAGAGCCTGTGATGATGACAAATGGACTATGCTCTTCTTATACAGGTCAGTTAAAAGTTGCACTTTTACCTATCCAGCTTTCCTGTCACGTAGACACTATGTGTTCTTGCCATTTTACACTTAGCTGTTGTGACTTTCACAATGAGGTTGGTGGGCGTCCCTCAGCACCAACCATTACCGGTTTCCCGAAGCTGACTTATTGGTAGTATTTTCTTACACTGGCTCCTCAGATGTCCTTGCTCCCCACAGTTCCAACAGCCTTTCTGGGTAGCAGCCTTTACTGCTGTATCGTCTTCCCTGTGTTGAAGTTGCCAGCATTGAGCTCTCTTGTGCCCAGGTTTGTTACAGTGCCAGCAAAGTCCCTCAAACCTTTCTGAAAGCTGACCTTTTCTGGTTTTGAACTCAGATGACTGTACCAGCCTCGGTACCTCTGTGCTGGACTTAACGTAGGATTCAAATTCGAGAGCTCTGGTCATTGCATCCTGCATGGTAGAGGGGTGTGCTTGCTTCACTTGTATCTTAAGTTGTGGACTGTCCAAGGCATCTACGAACTTATAACTCAGCAACAGCTTGAGGACATCAGGTGGTGCAGTTCAGTAGGCCTTGTGTACGATACTTTCCAAGTCCTGTGCCAGCTTTTGCAGGCTCTCCCCTTTAGTGCGGACTCTCGTCCTAAACCTAGCCCTGTAGACTTTGGACTGATTTTGAGTTCCATACCTGAGTTCTAGAGCTGCTACCAGTGCTCTATAGTTGTGCCTATCATCTGCTGACAACTGTCGAAGTATATACAGTGGTTGTCACTTCAGGCTCGTTTCCAGGTACACTGCTTTCTGCCCCTCTGTCCATCCATTTATTTCTTCCAGGAGCTCAAATTGTGCTCTATGTGCTTCCCACGGTGCCTTCCCATCGAATTCCTGTGCTTTCCTTCGTACTAGATCACCCCTATTGCTGACACCCATGTCTGGAATGTGACTTCTGGCAGGACTGAAGATGTCTGCATTAGGGTTTAGCTGTGGGGTCTAGAAGGGTCTTCCTGTTGTCTGGGTCTGATTAGGTCCATGGTTAATATATCCTCCCTTTGTAAATCATCAGTAAATCGTCCTTTAATGTATTTAATTCACTTTGAAATTTATTAATGTTTTCCATTTGTACTTCTTGCCCAGTTGACTTTCCTGTAGTTGCTGCTGACTTTCCTGTAGTTGCTGCTGACTTTCCTGCAACTGTTGAAGACTTTATTCCTGTTTCCTTTCTTGTTCCAGTTGGCACTGCCGTAGTCTCTCTTCTTGTTTATTTTCTTTCTCCTCCAACCACTGCTGTAGCCTCTCTTCTTGTTTCTTATCTCGTTCTTCTTGTTTCTTTTCTTTTTCCTGCAACAACTGCTGTAATCTCTTTTCTTGTTTATTTTGCTGTTCGAGCTGCCACTTTTGCAAGTTTTATTGCCACTGCTGTTGTCTCTTTTCTTGTTTATCTTCTCGTTCTTCTTGTATCTTTTGCTGTTCTTGTATTGCTGCCATCAAATCATCTAAGCTGTAGTTTGATTTGCCACTTCTCGTTTCCATCTTCTTCTTCTTCTTTCTTTTCTTTTTCATCCCACTCTCTGACATCAATTTTTTATGTATCTGCTTGTTTGATAATTTCCGGTAAAATTTCTTTCCGAGTGACTTCAGCGATACAAGTCTCTTCTTAATTAAAACTAGTTTATTCTTTCTCGATACAACTTTGTAATACACTTAACAACTTTTATAACACACGCTATAAATCACAGTGATTCACACACTTTATATACGGTGCCTACTGTTCGCTTGACTCAATTATCTCTCTATCTTCAATCTATCTGCATATCTATATCTCTTCTATTTATCTGCCTATCGCCGGCGTATATACTAAAAAAGAGGGTGTCTAGCAAACACTGGGAGATTCCCCTATAACTCAGGATCCTTTTAGAAACTCCAGCGCGCATGCTCCCAGCGTCGAGTGACTTCCGCTGTCGTAACAGTATTATTTAATCCCTTATAGTGATGACATATGACGAGATACACGTTCGGCATGTAATGCTGTTTGAATACAATAAGGGAAACAACGCTTCTGTAGCCACAAAGAATATCAAAGAAGTTTATGTAAATGTTTTGAATGTTCGAAGTGTCAACAATGGTTCAGCAAATTTCAATAAGGTGACTTTAGCCTTAAAAACTGTGATGGCAGAGGCCGACATATTGGAATTGATATTGATGTGCTGAAGACCCTTGTTGAGTTTAACCCAAGGCAACATACTCGTGAAATGGCCCTGAAATTGCATGTCTCTCATGAAACGTAAACATCTAAGAAATATGGGAAAACTCCATAAAGAATGTGTTTGGGTGCTTCACGAACTCTCTGATGATAATCGTTTCCAACGTGTGAACGTTGCTTCGTCTGTTCTGGTGCGTAATGCGGGTGAACCATTTGTGGACCGAATTGTCGTGATGAAACATGGATTCTCTATGCGAAAATTATACGCCAAAAGCAATGGCTCAGTCCTCGACAAAAATCACTTCCGACCCCAAAACCTGGACTCCATCCGCAGAAAGTGATGCTTTGCATTTGTTGGGACATCAAAAGAGTAAT
>NW_013667827.1:160996-191508 GCF_000517525.1 Limulus polyphemus | reverse complement strand
AATTTAATAAATGTTTTGTTTTGATTTATAAGTTGTTCGGGGTTTTTCATCTAAAAAAGCGACATTAATTTCTTGACGACCTTATAAAACAAAATGGATATAGACGGAATTGAATCCTCGACCTCCTGCATACAAAGGGTATGCTGAACCATATGATCCAAAGCCAATATATTTTTCATATATGCAGCATTATTAAGTGGAATGCTATACATATATATGAGAAGGATATATGTTTTAAATAGGTAAATCCTGTAAATAATGCTGATATTATATTATGTAGTTGGACATGAATGAAGCAAAACTCTACACATAGTACAATATGGAGTTGTTGTATGTGGATTTAAAGTAGAGTGTAAAGATGTGGAATGACTATAAACGAAATATCTATACACACGACATTTTATGTATAAACACCCTGTCTTTGCGAATAATTGTCATCTTTGACCACGCTCTTGAGATTTTTTTCTTAATCGAACTTTTAATAAAGCAATGTTATCAAATAGTGAATTTTGAAAATTATGATATCAAGAAGTGTAAAAATCAATTGTCGTTGTTTGTCGCCATTTCATTTCTTTTCCTTTAATAATGATATCAACTCTTTTACTGTCCCGGTATTGACAAAACGTCGGGTCCACTACCACCACTCGTGCTTCGCGTACGAAGCGTATTTAAACTTTAAACCTAATTGTAGATTTTTATAAGCCTGTTGGAATTTATTGAGATGTGATGGTATTACGTTATTTATAAGCCACGAAAGGTAAAGAAAAAATTAACTTAATGTGTTTTCTTGCATGCCTATTTATGTTACTAAAGTTGTTGTTTTAATAATTAATGTTATAAACGTCGTTCACTTTTGCACTTGTATAAACGTAAATGTATCAGTGCATAATTGCCAATAGGAATATTGGGTTTCCATGTGAGCTAGAACGCATGCACGACAGACTGTCTGATATACATTGTTATTTTAATTACATAGATACTATAATTCTGGTTTGATGGAAGTGTTCCACTTATTTGGTCTATTTTTTGTCGTACAGCAAAATGTTTTCAGTGTACTGGGTATCTCTTTCTGCTATGAGTACTGAAGAAGTGTAGGCATCCTGCATCTTATATATGAACCATTGTCTTGTGCAATACTGTGCAAATTATAAATCATCCTGTTTATAGGCTCAAACAATATGCTGGTTGAAGAACGAATAAGTTAATTCACTAAATCAAATGGTTATCTCTTCCAAATCTAACTATTTAAGTATTATTTCCTGTCTAATAGAAAACTTAAGGGACCAGAATGTCTTTGCATCTTTTTTATTTGAAGTAATACCTAGTCCAAAATTACAGTCAGGGACTTTTATATTAAAGATCAAACGCACAACTTCAGTTATCACTTGTAGTCTTAGTACGATTTTTATACTAAAAACTAAATATAAATAATTTTCTGTCGCGTTATAAATGTACATAATTATGATATGAAAGGATTATCTGTGCAAGTCATCCCTAGAGGGAACTATAGGAAATACAGCTAGTCAAAACAATCCCCTTTCAACTCTTGGGCTACTCTTTACCAACGAATAGTTGGATCAACCATCACATTATAACACTCACATGGTTGAAAGAACGAGCATGTTCAATGACGGGTTTTGATCCTGTGACCCGTAGGTTGCGAGTAAAGCACCTAACCATCAGGTCATACCTGTCCTTAGACAAATAAACCTAAGCATATTTTGTAATTTTCACTGACAGTATGGAACATAAAGCTATAAACATATTGGTAAATTCTCCAATAATCATACAACAGCAAGTTACAATGATTTGCAGGTATATCACGCATTTTCCACTATATTTTATTAATACATGAATTTCTAAAAACTTCTGTTTAGTCTGTTTTTATGCAGTTTAGTATAAATATGTGGTCCAGAAAAAACATTAAAATTGTTTTGTTATAATTCTCTTTGTGTCTATTTTTTTCTAGCAGGTCATTGACAGCAATATCCTCCACTGGCCAAGTGAATGATATCTAGAGATTATACCCTTTGTCTGTTGCATGACCAATGATGTGATAATGCCTATTGCTTCTGGGTAAAACTGAGATTACCATTTTAGTACGGAGCATAGATATTGGTCAGAATAGATCTACATCTTGTTTTTCTTGGTTCTAAATGTGACTTGATCAATGGAAAGACATCTTGTGAGAAAATAACTGTTAATTGGTTAAAACGACTGTCCGGTATCCACGAAAGTATGCACAATTTGATTCCTTACTATGCATTATAAATAAAGATTGTGTTTCATTTTACATCATGTGTTGGATCTATTTACTTTTTAGCTTCAAACTCAGTCATTTAACTAAATTCAGATTTACTTCACAAATTTCCTTATTGATCCTTGTGTTATAAAATTGACCTATGTAATAATTACACAGAAATCAATTAATCTGAGAGCATAATATTAACGATGATTATGAATATGCTTAAAAAGAGCTTTTATATTATCTTAACTCAGGCTTTTATTAAGTATGAATTCTGGATGCCTTCTTTTTATCGTAAAGCATTTTTAGTAATTTATCTGATGACCTAGATTTCATGTTAATTAGTTAGAAGCAAGGACGTTTCTAGTAAGGCTGGTAATAAAGACTATTGAAATAACACTACACCAGATGAAGATATCTATTAGCTAATCTTTTGATATAACCAATAATAGCAAATATTCATGGTGTAGTACAGGTTTCTATCATGTGTTTGCTACCCCCTTAGTTAAAATGTAAAATTTTCGTAGTTTCTGTTTTTCTTGTGTTCTGTTTGGATGTAGACAGTTACTCAAGTAAAGAACTTGGCATTTCCTTTTTCTAACTGTGCATGAGAAGTAGCACTCTTATTGGTCAGTAAATGCATTTTCTTGCAGGAAAGATAGTTGTGACTTCATTCGTGATGTTTCAGAATAGAAGTGTTTTTTTTTCTATTGGCGAATCATGTAATGGTTTGAGGATTTCCCGACCCTGTGTTAGAAAGAGTAAACTAGGATTACATGAGTGTGGGCATGACATAGCTTTGTTTATATTATTGTATTTCATAGTTAGGCTCTCCCCTGTTAGAAGGATTTAGCTTCATTTAAAGTTGTAAGGTCTTAACTTTGTGTGGAGTTTTGTTTTAGTTTAACTTGTAACTTTGTGTTGAAGTAGGGGATATTTTTATATTAATGTTCATCTTTTAGTTTATGGGGAAGCTCACACTGAACTGGTGAGAGAGAGAGGTTTCCTTTCACATTAACTCTCTTTCCAGTTACACACTCACGCAACAAACACTTAATCATTTGTTGTGTTGCACTTTGATTGTTTATTTGTAATAAAGATAGTCTATACATTTATGTGTAGTGGTTCTTTTCTGTGGCAAACTTGATCAGAGTTCAAAGAGAAACATGCCAATACTTTGTAGCATTATATTAATCAAACCTCTTGTTTAGTGAATCCTATACATTTACTCTCAGGAAAATCAATGTAACTGAAATCACCAAAGAGTAGTTATGGAGGAGAAATTTTATTGCCGTGTCCATGGACACTATTGTTGTAGAAGTTTCTTTTACTTCAAGGGGTGTGTAGCCAGGCTTATCCCATGCTCCAGTGAGTATGTCATCTTTATGTTTCAGTGGAGATGGTATTTTCTAAAGTTTAGAGGATGTAACATACAATCTATAGGAAGATAAGGGCACTGAGGAAGTGCAGCCATAAAGGAGGGTGAGCAGGTCTGAGAGAAGTCTACTCCTGGATATCAAGCTTTTGCCATTGCTTTGAAGGTGCCCGATGGTCATTATCTGCAGTCAAGAGACCAGGAAAGAGAAGAATCATCATTTGAAGAACCCAGAATAGCTGAAAAAGCTCTGCCTCTGAGGTTGAACCTCAGCACGATAGAAGCTCGTATAACAGACACTCATCAGGTAAGTGCAATGTCCAGGGTGTTCAAAAACAAGTGGGGTAGCTTCTTTGGATTCCTATGTATTTAGTGAGCACTTGTAAGTGAAGATAATCAGTGGAACAGTACTAAGAACCTCCTTGTAGAGAGGTGTATTGCTAATCCGAAACCTTGAGGTACTATTGGGGGAATAAATCCACTAACATGAGCTGTATTGCCAGAGGGCTTTCCTGCAGAATAATGGTGTACTGTGGTGAGATAAGGGTGTCTAACTGTGATAGTAGGTGGGCTGTCAAGGTAACCATAAGTGATGCAGAGACTTAAGGCCCTGCAAGACTGATGGATGAGCTACACCCTATATCTTATTGTTCTGCAACCCTGAGGTCAGGAGTTAACACTCTGCCAAGTGTAGGGCTTCCATCACCCACTTACACGAAAACACCTCATGGTTAATGGCAAAAATACATATGATCATGATGCTGATCTTTCATTTGGTGTTTAAGGGATAGCCAAAGAAGATCTGGACCAATTCTTAAGGCATTCAAGGCAAAACAGTGCTTCGATCTAAATGAATAAGAAAAAAGCAATTAATTTCCTTGTTCTAAACTTGGATGTTTTGGCTCTCGATGCTCTTGAACATCTGACTGAGACACAGTTTCAGGACTGGAACACAGTTATGGCTAAGTTGCATCAAAATTTTCATCCAGTAGAAAATCAAATTATTCATCAGGCTGAGTTTAAAGTTCAACATGGGGATTTCTCCAAAACCTGGAACTTTTGCAAATAATCTCTGTCACTTGCATGATAAAGCGTACCCTGTAATGGAATTTGCCAGTCACGGGAAATTACTCATTGACTAGTTCATAAGCAGACTGTACCATTTGGGAATTCGAGACATTTGCACCCTAACAGAAGCAATATCAAGGGCAATGAAGTTCGAGGTGGTCACCCCAGACAAATTTCAAGAAGAGAGGTGAAAATGAACAGCAGTAGCTGTTATATCAAATCCTAACTCTTGCTGAAGCTGATACCACTCACTGAGCTCAAGCTTCTTCAAGAGTAAACCCACAGCTGATACATCCCAGGTGCTGCAGCTAAGACATGCTGGTTTCCAGTGCATAGGCAGAGATACCCTGGACTTTATGACATTTATGCCATAGATAATGTCACGAATACGTCTGCCTGAATGAGAGTACCAGCACATTTGCTTTCGTTGTAGGCTGCAAGGGCACTTCATCAGGATTTGTCCAGATCTTGTTGGGTAGCAAGATAGATGGAATCATCCATCCCAAGTGATTGCATGGCAAGTGAAGAAGGGCTGGCAGCAAGTTTTTAGCAGCTGTCACTTCAGTTCCAGGAAACTAATAGAGCCTGAGTCACGTCTCGCCACTATCTCAGGGGAACACAACAAACAGTTTGTGCCAAAGGGAGTAATAGTCACTCCATCTCTTTCAGGGCTGGGTGGTGCTTTTGAAGATACATGGTCAAGTAATGGAGTTCATAGTTGATAGAAGAGTTGCCAAAAACCATGGTGGATACTGCACAAACCACAGGATAAAGGTAGTTGTTGCTGACCCTGGTTCCGGCACTTGCATCAACAAGATTGGTGTATGGCAGAAACCTCTATCAACTTTTCCTGTGTAACAGATGAACTGAGTTTTTGCAAGAAAAACTATCTAGTACTAGTCACAATGAACCATAGACAATGCACACGTGTATCTGTATAACACTATTTTCTATCCCAAAAGCAAGCAGCAGTATCACAGGCAATGATCTGTCCATTGAGAGGTGAAGTCCCAGTGTTGCTTTACAATTATAGATAGTCAGTAATCCATCTGCCTGTTAGAATTATCAATGGAGTGGCAAGAAAAATGGAGATAACTGATATTGGCAGTAATGTTAGTGTTGCTTCCATCACGCCATGTTGAAAAATGAATTCTGGATTGCAAACACATCTGAGTTTCCTAGTTAAGGATTATGCTATCAACGTAGATTCAATACATTGGTAAATTCACAATGATCTGCCAGTTGGGTATGCCATTGCATTTGTGGAACCAGATGGCCAACAGGGTAAAATACAATTACATGCCACCACAGATACAAGATATACAAGTCTGATTAAACAATCGCCATACAGGCTTTCATGGAGCACTAGGAACAGAGATACTGTGGAATGTAATGGATGAAATCATACAGCCTTCAGATAGTACATGGGCATTTCTGGTGGTGATTGTCAGGAAAAAGTATGGCATGAGCAGGTTTTGTGTCGACTTCTGCTGGGTGAATCTCATTATGCATGTTGATGTTTTCAATTGCCATGGACAGATGAATGTCTAGATGCCTTGGAATGTTCCCAATGGTCACAGCACTTTAGACCTAGTCTCCATATTCTGACAAGCCAAACTGGATGATGAGTACAGTGTCAAAACAGTTTTAAGCACCCAACGAACTGTTTACATTCGGAATCATGCCATTTGGCCTATGTAATGCCAAACTAGATGATGAGAACAGGGTCAAAACAGTTTTTAGCACAAAATGGTTTGTTTGAGTTCTTAATCATCTTCAGAATGCTAATGGAGCTTACCCTGAAGGGGCTGGAATGGGAAAAACGAATGGTATATGTGGATGATGTTTTAATAGCTAATCAAATATTTGAGTCTACTGCTACATCCGTCCCTTGGTTCTGCAATGTATAAGCCCGGTAAGTGTGTATTAATGAGCAACTAAGAAGTATTTTATTGCTGGTAGTGTTTTACAAATAATACAACCGTGAGCAGTTCCTTCTTCATAGTGCACTATTGGCATTCAGAAGCTATGAGCATATGAGTTATGTATGGAATCACCCATTTCACTCCATCCTGTGACTGCTAAACACTGTAACTGGTATCTGTGTCCAACAGGAACCCACAGCATGGGAGCTTACATTAAAGCATGCTTTAATGGCAAGAATGTGTGCTCGTACTCATTGTGCCTTAGTGATCTTGGAATGATTGTCCCAGAATGTTAATGATATATTGCAAGCCCAAGGAAGCCTTAAATTTCTTGTCTCGTCACCAGCTAAGGCCAATCTCGAAACTGTGCAATCTTTACAGGATCAATCATGGTGCCATCTTCCCCAACTATGTAACCAAGTTTGTAAAACACTACCAGCAATATTTGTATAGTGGGACGCTCACTCTTAGGGTGGATCATGTGTACTAGAAATAGTTAATGAGCCTTAAAAATCCTAAGGGGATGATAGCTGATTGGATTAAAACATTGCAGAAATATGACATGGCCATATCAAATCATCTGAAAACACTAAAACAGAAATGCAGATGGATTATTTCATCGCACAGTGAGACCCTTTTCATTCATTCAATGTGCTGATCCAGGACATTGTGTGAGGTAAAAGCCATTTCAACGATCGCAACACTAAGTCATGCTGTCAGTGTTTCATTAGTGACTGGATAAAAATTTTTTCACCTCACAAGCTTTGGGAAGAGCAATTGAGGAACTCGGAACAAACATAGGTACTCCTTGCTATCCAGCAATGTAAAACATGAACAATGTAGGTTGATAAATGAAATATGGATGTGTGCAGACTATGGCACTTGTATGGACAGGTACGAATGCATAACAAAATGTTGTACCCTTTGTATTAGCTATCTAGACTTGGTTCTCAGTCAGTGTTGCAACTAGTGCTCACCAGGACTCTGAGGTGGCAAATTGACCAGACTTGGCATGATGCAAAAACTGAAGGTTACTATGGTATCACACCCAAGCTAGTACTAGCATTTTACAATGGTTTTACTGGTCACATTTGCATCATGATATTCAGATCTGGTGCCAGCACTATACTCTGTGTGCAGCTTAGAGTAAAAACTAGCACACAGGATAAACTCAAGCAAAGACTTGTTGCTTCTCCTTTCCAGAGGATAGCCTTCGATAGTGCTTGTACACCCCCAAGGACAGAACAAGATAACTGATATGTTATGTTTGTTACCAATTACTTCACTAAGTTGGTTGAGGCATACCTATTGGTCGGCACTCTAGCATAGTCCGTTACTGATGTGTTGGCAGAGTGGGTACAAAGGACTGTCAAAAAGCATATGCTTGCAAAATTTATTAATCTTGGACCAACCAACTGTGAAGAACCCTTGGTGTACATCACGATGGCATAACATGCAACAGAACAGAGGCTGACTGAAATTTTGCCAAATATGTTCTTGTTTCGGAGGAAAGTGATGGTCTCTGAAAAGGTAAATTATGGCTTAACACCTAGCAGAGAAGTGTCACACTTTTGTAGTGGCTGGCTCTGCACAGGACAATGCACGAGTTTACATTTGTATATATATATGTGTGTGTGTATGGGGTGTGTACATGTATATCCAGCCTTAGATCAAATCATTCATGAATGTTATATAACACAAAGTGAACCAAATAACTCATAAAATAACTAGTAGGTAGCATTTGAATGAGAATACAAGAATGTAATCTGAATGTTAACATTGAGTTATGAAGTTAACTATGTTTACTGACTTGGGATGTATTATTTGAAAATATAGGGGTCTTGAAGTTTCATTAATGCTAGCATGATACTCTTCCAATTTTGACATTGACGTGTTTGGCAGATATTGAATGTTATGGAAAGAGATAAGAGTAACAGCTAAACGCACGCCACATTGGCAGCTTGACCTGTTCTTTCACAACTTTGGTCATAAACATTTAAGTTGCTTGAGCTAAAATGTGATTAGGTGAAATTATATGTATAATGTATAAAGACATAATCACATACAATGACATGCTAACTTGATTTCAACAGTATTTTGTTTTATGTTTGAATATTGTAAATCATGCAGTGTAGAATATTTGAAAAATTATACATTTTCTGAATATTTTCTTAACATTTTTACAGTAAAAGACACAGCTATAATGCATGCTCTACGTGTAGTACCGGAGATTAGAAGTAACCCCTTTATGGTGTGACTTTGTAAATGCTCTTCTCTATGTTAAACTTGTATCTGAAGAAAGTCGAGATGTTAGTGTTATGAATTTTCATTGTCAACAAATATTGCGCTAGTGCTTGTGTGATAGTCAATCTATTTAGATTACTAGAGTGGCTACCTAACTCTGTATTTTGTCCACTATTTACTTCCTACTGGCTCCAGGATCTGTGTTCTATAACAACCAAACAGGAGTGGAGGAAATGTGACAGGGTTCCATGATAGCTATGGACCATCATCATGGCTATGACAATCTCAGAGAACACAGCTAGGGTATAGGTCAAGCACGAGAACCGAGGATGCATGTGTCCACTGAACTGACCACAGGTAGTAGGTATCATGTTGCAACGGCAGAATACACGTGAGTACGCGTAATCCTGTATAAACAGTTTGTTTTGTTTTTTATACTCTGCTCCTAAGAGAAATTTTATGGCATTGTATTTCTTTAGCCAAGCCATTACAACCTTATCAGACACTCTTGACTAAATTTTTCTCACCTATTGGAGTTTATTGGATCTTGAATTTTCAATCCCGATGTTTTGTAGTGAACATCAATTTCTTAATCTTTCTGGCTATTTTTGTTTTCAGCCATCCAGCTAGAAGCCATTATTATGAGTTTGTTTATTCAATGAATTTAGTGCAAAGTTCCTCTAGGGCTATCCATATTAGTCATCCTGAATTTGGAAGTGATAGACAAGCGGAAAGTCAATTATTCAACACCATATACCAGCAGTTGTTGGGCTACTCTTTACCTAGAAATAGTGAGATTGACCTTCACATTAAAATAGCCCCCATTGCTGTCAGGGAGAGTATGTTTGGTGATTGAATTAGATCGTACAAATCGTAGCTTGCATGTTGAAACCCTAATCACCAGGTCATTCCAAACTCATTATTTTCTTCAGTTGAACGTCTAAAGTCTTGATTCTCTGCACAAAAAATGGAAGAAGTCTGTGATAAGAGTTTTCTTTTTACTTCAGGAACGTGATAGAGTTTTCCTCCTTACCGAACAAACTAGGGTCTGGCCAACTTTCATCTCATTGGAGTTAAGAGATAAGAGTGTATTACTGACCGAAATCACGTAATTGAGCTCTGATTGAGGCAGTAAGTGGTTTGACATTAAAAACTTTCGAACCACCAAAATCATTACCTACCATCATCCAGTCTAGGAATAAGAATCTTGCCAAATCTTTGGCATCCAGTGAGCCTGATACCCAGCTATTAGAATCAACCACTGATCCAGTGTCTCTGGTTGTAATAGTCAGGAATAAATCCAAGTCAAAGCCAATAATGAAATCTAAATGTCAGAAGAAAAGCTTCAAGTACCCTACTAGAGGGTGTTTTGTATAGAAAAATAGAAGACATCCTATGTGTGTTCACATCCACCAGGACCATCACATCCCCTGGCCCAACAGGACCTCCCTCATTCTTTGATGTAGAGAAAATCAGTGAAGAAGAAGGGTCTGTTGACTACTTCTATAACTAATCCAGAAGTGACATTGACCATAGTTTTTGCCACCACAACCACAATGTTTGTGAGTTCTACAGCACCAAGGCATTTACTTCATTGTCAGATAACTCCATGGCTTCAGGATTAAGGTTAGAGAAGTGCAAACAGCTCACAAGCTCCCTGATCGAGATAAAAGAAAGTCTCACACTGAAACAACTCACCATTTTAAAGTGCTACTGCCAAACACAGACAATCAGGTGGATAAAGGCCTGAGCACTAATGCAGTTGGAGGAAAGAGTGCATCATCTCTAGAGGCTCATAGGGACTACCATGGTGTACCATAGATTTATGATTATGTTGGAGGATTTGCAATCTGGGCTGCTCTAGTTATTGGATATTGTATTGATTTATTTATTGATTAATTTATTTTGTGCTTGCTTGTTTGTTTGTTTGTAGTGAAGCAAAAAGCTACACAATGGGCTATCTGTGCTCCGCCCACCATGGGTATCGAAACCCGGTTTCTTGCGTTTTAAGTCCGCAGACATACCGCTGTGCCATTGGGGACTTATTTTTTTTATAATTAATTATTGTAGATATGTATGTTTTTATTTCCTTGTAAAGAGTTTCATTTCTGTGTATGTATATTTTTCTTTACGAAGGTCATTTTAATACGTCAATTTATTACGTTATGTTAAAAGGTATATTTTTTTGCTATTTTAACTAAATGTTTGTTTGCTAAAGTGAGTTTTTATTATGTGATGATAATGACATTATGATCTAAATAATTTGGATAGTAAGTACAAAACGAGTAACAATATTTATACAAGAGTTAGTGAATTAATGGAAAAGAAAATTTTGGAAACCAAAATGACAAAAAAAGAGATTTATCACAGTGGTAACCCACTAGAGGGCCGAATGTGTTTGATGCCGTCGTGGACAGAGACGACGTAACCTTATGTCTAACGTAAACATTAATATTAAGTCGATTTTCATTCTATATTTTGTAAAACTTCAAGATTCCAATTAATAAACAGCCATGTCATTGCGGGAGAAACAGACTGGTAATGTGATATACATATTTATAAATTTATGTTAGCTTTGTAAGGAAACTAAATTGAAAGCTTATTTTTACAAATGCGTAAGTTTTAAATTTTTGGATAACCGCATGCACCTTCCAAATTTCTCGGGAAAACCGAAAAGGGTGCTTTTTATGGGGCAAATTCAAGTTTAAATGCTATAGTAATTTATAAAAAGGGGTTTGCAAATGAACATCTTTGACTGAAAAAGTTTCAACACAGTAGCACCTAAGACATGTATAACAAATTCATAATGAATACTTTATTATTTATAATAACTTAGTAAGAAGGATCCCAAGATATATTTTTCGATTTGACCATTATAGAACAGGTGTAAAACGAACCTTACTGGAGCTACTGCAATTTTAAAATACTGTTTTCTTCTTTGATTATGTATATCATTAGTAATAAGTACTGAATGAATGTTATTAATGAACTTTTTGTTATTTTGATGTTATTAATTTGATATTTGCAATGTTGGAACTGGAAGTATTGTTGTAAATGTCAATAAATGAAATTTATGTAAGCCAATGTTATTAGCCTTGAATTAAATACACTAATGTAAAGAAAAGTATAAATCTGTGGATATGTGGGGTTAAAATACTTAACTTCCTACCTAGAAGTTATAAAAAGTTATTAAAACTTTTATATCCAGTCCTGGGATATGTGGAGTTAAAAAATATATTCCTACAGAGGTGCCATTTTTAAAAATATGGAACAGGTATGTGTTCTTCCTAAATACAGGGATTGAATTGCATGGGTCTATAGAGATTTTTTCTTGTGTGATAATTACTAATGTAAGGTATATCAAGAGAAGATATTGTACTGAAATATGAAATAATATTTTGAATAGGATTGAATTATTCAAAATGTTTGTTGACAGTGAAAATCAATACTCATTTAGTTATTAGTAGCAATACTAAGGACTTGTTCAGCATTAAGTTTAGTACATATCCATATCCATTCAAATTAATAATAATAAACCACACCTTAAGCACATACTTTTGAACCTGTTTTTCTCTGTTAGTAATAATATTTTAGATTTATTCAGCTTTAGGAGTTGGTTAGTTCAGTTATACAGGGTGACCCAAAATTACATTTCCTATTTTAAAATTTAATAATTAACTAAATTAGGAAATATAACCATGCAGTTTTCAACATCTTGTAGCCCAACTGAAACAGTTTTTATTGACATGTCAGTAGACTTGTACACGTGCACCATTAGTGGCTCTCAGCATGTCTAACCGATACTTGATTTTAGTCCATATTTGCCGTAAAATGCCCACAGTTACAGTGGTGATGGTATCTGTTATCCTGGTCTTTAGCTGTGTGATGTTTGTTATAGGTGTGAGATACACAATATCCTTAACATACCCCCATACTTCTTTCCTGTACTGGTGTAATTACACTGCACCACAGCCACTGACTTGGTCTCTGCAAGCCAAATGATGCATTGAACCTTTTCTTGCACAGTTGCCATTTTACAGGGTAATGCTACTCATTGGAGTGAAAAAAATACATGACAATGACAAATTGAGTTGGGCTACAAGATGTTGAAAACTGATTGGTTGTATTTCCCTAGTTATTTAATTATTAAATTTTAAAATAGGAAAGATAATTTTTGACCACCTTGTACTACACATAGAAATACTGGAATTATGTTATATAAGGAATCTGAGTACTTTGTACATATATTTTAGCAAGAGCTGTGTTGAACTTGTATAGGTTGTTTGGGTAGTTTTTCTTGTGTGATGATAGATATTTGTACTGAGTTGAAATGCCTGTATTTATTTTGCTTGTTAGAAGTTATATTCTTTCAAGTTAAATCATTTAAAGTCACACAAGTTAACTACTTTAGATATAGTCTTTCAGTTAGACAGTGATCTACCACTTTGAAGTTTATTGATATACTTAAAAATTGCTTATTAACAGTTTTATTAACTCTTTGTGAAAGTGTCTAGCACACCTTTTAATGTTTCAGCAAATAACTTGTATAATAAAACTTAATTACAAATGAGACATTTGAATGGAATACAATATGAAACAATATGAAAAGTAACTAATTTGTAATTGGATGTAACATGTCAGTACAATAAAGAAGGGGAAAATAAACAATCTTTGTTAAAATGTGTAATAAATATTAAAATTGTATTATTATATAATACCATGAGAAGGCATGTCATATATTCTTTTTTAAAGTTGGCAGGATTGTTTGATGATATATTTCAAATAATTTCTTAGACCATAAGGCAGGTGTATCATGGATATTACAAAGTACTTGTGGACTACAGACCAAAGCAAGATCTGTGTGTGTTTCATTATGTTTAAAACTACTCATCTTATGTCATCTCTAAAGTGGTAATTTTATATATTTAACTAACTATCATGAACGACAATAGTAGTTCATAATAGG
This sequence comes from Limulus polyphemus, assembly GCF_000517525.1. NCBI lineage: Eukaryota > Metazoa > Arthropoda > Merostomata > Xiphosura > Limulidae > Limulus > Limulus polyphemus. The sequence continues at coordinate 177,685 of NW_013667827.1, read as the reverse complement.
GATTGCAAGGAATTGCACAAAACTGTGTTAGAACGTTTGGGCAAAAAACACCTTAAACAGTAAAAATTCAGTTCAAACAACACGTTAAAACCTTTAATATTGACTGATAAATCTGTACATGTATAAAAATGCACAAAAAATAAGTACACATGTTTAACTTACAAGGAAAAGAAAATCTGCTCAAAACAGCCCATTTGTAATTATTCTTTTGCCAGACTACAACAAAAACATCTCTGTATATTGCACCCAAACTATATGTAGAATACTAATAAGGTACTGTGAAGGTCATAGAGGTATTGAAAAGTCAAATTGTTTTTTCTGTATTTTACAGAAACTACAAAACATCACAATTCTAGTGTAAACAATGTTATCATTACCTGTTGAAGTTAGTTTTCTTACAAATATCCGGTGTTCCTTTAAAAAGCTTAAGTAAAGGATGAAACAGGAACTACCAACCAATAATAGATGAATGTTAAATGTAGATACTCAATGCTTTGTACACTATGCAATTGGTGTGTTTAGGGAGCCAATCCCTATATTATGCATGAAAGGAAGGAGTAAAAAAAAATCAGTACACATAAAATTAAGTTTTATTACACACATTTGTAGAATAAAAGACACAAAGGTTTACTTAAAGTGATGTTTTAGACTTATATGTTTTATTTGAAAAGGCTGCTTTTCTACTGGTAAAATTTGTATGCACTAAGAGGAAGTTGTGTCTTAGTAATTCTGGGTAACACCATGGAGCCAAAATAGGGGTTTGTGGTTTAAGTAAATAATGTCTACAGTATCTTCAGCCTTGTTTCCTTACTTTTTTATGGTCCCTATTTGCAGGTTTTTAAATTCTCAATTTTTTATTTATCTTGTTTTATTAGTGCTTGGAATTTTCAGTGATAGTTTATTATGGTATAGAAGTAATTAGATTTATTATTAGATGGACCATTGTGAAGAAAAGATAGTTCAATTTGAGACAGCTAAGAATCACTCCTTTTTAAGAGAGATACACTTTTTTGTATATGCTTTGATAATTTATTTATATTTTTTTCAATAACATGGGCTTTTTCAAGATTTATAGGACCAACATTCGTGGGTGACTATAATTGTTTATTTTGTGTAATATGACTTTTAAGGCTCAGTTTTAAACAACATTATAAATCACTATTAATATTTGTAAATAACATGAATGATAATTAATCATTTCAAGAACAATGGACAGTTTGGAAGGAAACTTGTCTAAAAGATTGTCTAGATTATGTAAGTCATATGTTCATGTATAAAAATTATGAAAAACATTTTTCTTGTATTTAAAAATTATAGACTAGAATTATTATGAATAATGATTTTCCTATTGTAAGGGGCTTTGAAGCGAATGCTGAATTTCAATGTTACTCCTACTAAAGCAGCAGTGATGGAACCTACATGGAAGGTATGTTAGACTAAAGATTGTGTTTAAATATAAACAGTTTGTTCCTTATTATTATATTTCATTTCTCTGTAGTTTTTTCTTGTAACTGATACATATATAGTTGTAAGTTTCTATCTAGTCTTACCTTTTGTGTCACTATTTGCTTTGTCCATATTGAAAATTGTACCTGGATTTTGAATAGACACAGCCAAAAGTTGGCATACTTTTGAACTGTGTGCTTTAGGGATGTGTTATTTTGTGTTATTTAATGTTATCCCACCTCTGCTAGCCAACTGATCTAGCTAAGTCATGTCATGCTCCTTATAAACTTATGGACCCAATTAGATATCAGGTAAGCACTTGATCACCTACTCAGTTAACTTATGATATGGTATAGACACGGTTCAGTTTTTTGTTGTTGAAAAATCTGTACCATTTGTTTTATTATTGCAACTTTCCAGAAAGATATTTTATCAACACAGCTAGTCATGTAACATGTTCATACTATTTTACAGTTTTCATCTGTAAGCTGAGCTTGAATCAGAGCAGATAATTTACGTATTTTGCCATGACTTGGTTATATGTTTGATTATGTTTTTTAATGCCATAAGTACATACCATAGAGCTCTCCAAAGCATAATAGAACAAATTTGTTAGTATTTATACCATATTATTTCACTTATGCCTGTTAGCATTGTCTATGATGTGCTTTTGTAATATAGTAATTTATTGTGTTGTATGGTATCTTTCTGTGGTGGGGGTATATTCCTGCTGACTTCTTATTCTCATTGTTAACCCTGAAGCATTATAATTATCAGTAACCTGATCACATGATCTGATCTGATTTGTCCATGTATGAGCCTTTTATCTCCATCAAACCAATTTCTGTTTTTAGTAACAAATTAAGGTGTTTCAGTTGGTTTATCAAATGTGAAGGCACAGAGAAATTATAGATATTTCAACCAGGTTTCTTCTACTTCAGATAGAATTCATGGAGTAGAGGAGGGAAATTATAAAGCTTGGGATAAGTGTGTGAGGGATATTCTGAGGGAAATTTATTTCATGAAACTTTTGTAATGTTGATATAATATTCATTGCAACATTTTGAAATTAAAGGTATTTATGATAACCTTAATGCATTACTAACTTTTAAAAAGTTTATGACTTGACCATAGACTAATTCTTGTTTACTTTAAAATAAAATTAAAATACATTTCAGATAAGAATTTTTCAAAATCATTTGGTTTTGGTAAACAGATTAAGAATTAAGAATTTCAAAATTTTTTTTGTGGCTACTAAGTTTTAGATTTGTACTTGGGTTAGGTAAGTTTACAGAAATTAGGCAGCTATCTTTAACTTATATAAAATATATTGTTTGTGTGTTAGTAACACAGTGTTCTCAAAGCACAGGAACTTTTTTTTTTTGAGGAAGAGTTGCTTCATCTCTTATGACCCACAGTTGTGGGATCTGCTTCTAGCCATCAGACCCTCAATCTTTTGAGACAATATCAAACACTTTACTCAATTTTTGGTGGGAGTGCTGCATTATGTATATATTTCATTCCCTGATTATTTCTGATTCACAATATGAAACTGTTTACTTATTTTTGTTATCATTATTTAGTTGCATTATGAAGTATTTAGTCTGTTTAAGTTTATTGTATACACATGGGTTTTCTTTTTAATCAACAATGCAAGTACCATAGCTAACTTTATTTACTAATTAAACACAAATGGATAATTTGAAATATCAGATTAAACCCAAAGCCACTGAAAGTTGTTCTTGTGCATGCTCATATGTGTGTTTAATTAATATGTTTGTTATTTGAGACCACAATGACAAAGTATGAAATGCTGTGGTATAAAATTTGAACTTACGTTATAGCTTCAAAAAGTGTAATTAAAGAAAACAATTTTTCAACATTATATAATTTGTTAGACAATATTAGATATTAATATTGACTAGAAAATTCAGTGTCTAAATAATAAATTAAGACTTAAAAAAACTGTTTCAAAAGAAAATTGCTAACAAAATATTTGTAACCTTGATCCTTGGGCAGGGGAAGAGTTAAAATGAGTTTGTTGGCAAATTTATTTCAATGTTAGTTCTAAAACTGACATTTACAGTAGCTACTTTTGGAAATGTTTTGAGTCAGAGTTACTGAAATATTGGATTTCCAAAACATACTTACCTCCTTTCACACTACAGCTATTACTTGACTGCTAGGGTTTCTTCCTTTGCCCATCTAAGCATTGGTCTGATTGATCGTGACACTCTCGACCTACGTCAATGCGCCCTCTATCCTGGTACTGTATATAAGCATTTCATTCAGATAATGTTATCACTTTTTCTCAACAAAGCATCACTAATGGGTTCCACAGTACTATGGTCATTCAAGATACTTTGAGCATTCTCTGTGTTATGTTGTTGGTTTTTGTAAAATAGAAATTTCCGATTGGCAAACCGAGTTATGGTATGAATTCCCTGATTATTATTTCCAACAGAGGCAAATCAGATCTTCTCCATCCCAATCACACCTTTGATATCTAGCATCACACAATAATGGGTGTGTGTTTGAGACTGTCAGTGGTATTATTTGTGGTGAGATGGAGACATATATTCAGGAGAGAATTTAGATTTGCTTTTTCCTGTGTCTTCTTTTAGTCTGTTGGCTTCTCAGTCCCCCTGTGGGACAGTGGCAAGTTTATGGACTTACGATGCTGGAAACCAGGGTTTGATTCCTTATAATGGACACAGTAGATAACCCAATGTTGCTTTGCTCTAACAAAACAAATTTGCCTGACTAAATGCTGTTCCAATCAATGGTAAAAAACACAGTCTTTAAGTGAGATAAAAAAGGAGGCCACTTTGGGATAAGCTACCTATGACTTGTTTTCTTCAGTTGGTTCCTTGAGAGTATGAGTTTTGGGTCTGCACCTTACTTGATGGCTGAAAGGTCTGGGAGCGAATATTTAGTTTTCTCTCCATCCATGGACATTGTGGTTCATGCAGAGAGGTTTACTTCTCTGTTACGTGAAGGGACAGTTGTGCCTTATCTGTCATGATTGACAGAACTATGTGATTTATCCTAATACCATCAGGTGGAAGCATATTCGGACTCAAAAAGTACTTCTGCTCCTCAAAATTAGGGGTTCTAAGGTGGAGTTTGTAGTTAACCTAAATAGAACAATGTCCCCTGGTGGGACAGCGGTAAGTCTAAAGACTTACAACTCTAAAATTGAATGTTTTGTTTTCCTAAAACTAAACTTTGTTGTTAGACTCTCAGGATCACCAACTTCATTGATGGTGAGCTGGAACCATTGTTAGCATGTACATTGGTTTGATTGTCAGCTTCTACATTCATCCCTGTTGTTGTTGGCATCTCATCTTTCATCGGCTCCTACAGGGGGACATAGTTCCACCCCTATTTAAGGTTCCAACCCCTTGACATCAGCCCCTCAGTACATTGGTACCCAAAATAGATTCTGTCCATATCCAAGGGTTCCACTGCTCAGTCAGAATTCTGCCAGCAAGGTTGGTGATTATTGTATGCCTTTGGGTCTATGGGGACTCGGTTCTGAGACTTTCTGGACATGTGGTAACCTTCATCATGGATCCATGGGCACTATAGGTCCTTGAGTCAGGATTACTCATTTAGTTCACATCTTCACCACCATTATCCACCCAACCTGTAGGGTTTCCATCTCTCTCAGATCCTTGGGATTTGGAACATAGTTCTAAGGCTATCAGAGTTTTGTTGTTCTGGGGGTAGTGAGAGAGTTGTGCTAGTTCTTTGAGGGTTTTATTCCCACTGATTGTTGGGCCTAAGACAACATGAGATTAGTGTCTAATCAATGTCTAGATTCTCCAAGGTTCACAAGTTACTCATTCCTCAATCTGAGTTGGCATTTTTTTACTGGTTTTATGGATGTCCAAGTTCATTGGAGTCGGTTCCTATCTGCATGTTGCCATAGTGGTATAGCATCCCACCACTATTGGTGTTTTTTGTGCACAAAGGTCAGGTACTGAAGTTCAGGGTTTTTACCTTTGTATTAGCATCACATGGGTTCTGCCAATCATACAAGTTTTTTCTTGTCGCCTCCATACCCTAGCACTGTGTGTACACCGTTCCATAGATTAGTGGTAACTGCTGACATCATTTTGCCAATTGTCAGAAACAACCAAGGCAGGCTTCATTCTCAGAGCTGAGACATATATACTAACTTCAATTCAATATGTCATCAGTATAGGTTGTTTTGTTTCCTTACAACTCTCAGTCGGGCTCAGCTGACTCCCATCAGGTTCCATGCTATGGAACAGGAAGCCTGACTCTTACTCACCTCTCCTTCTCCCATGCCAGGGATGGTTCTTTCTCTTTTAGGAATGTGGGCATCACTCGAATCCCTCTTGCCTTTGGGATGTAAGCACAAAAGATCCTTTTAATGGTCTTTATGTGACCAAGGGATCATAAACATCGATTCACTGGATTCCCCAGTTTCCTTAGTCAGGATCATTCTTTGATCTCAAGGGATTGTCAAGTCAGAACACTACTAAGATATGGGTTGAGATTCACTCGTAAGTATATATATATATTGCGGTCCAATTGCCCTAGCCACCAACATGGGATATAAGGACCATGGCCCTATCATTCCAACCCTGAACAGTGGAACCTGGCCAATAGTGATTATAGATTAGGTAAAATTCCACCTATAGTACATGAATTAAGTTGCAGCTGAAGATCATACCTATTCCCCCACTAGGGTGCCAATCTTTTATTGACACACCAGTGATCTATGCAGATGCTTTCTGTATGGATAATGCCCCACCTTCTTAATGTGTGATTCTAGCTGTAGTGTGAGAGGAGGTAAGTATGTTTTGGAAGTTAACATCTTCTTCAATCAAAAATGTCTTTCCAATAATACTTACCTCTGCTTACACTCTCCTGTCCTTCCTCCCCACTAAAAGCTGGTGTTAGAGACTGCAGATTAAGTCGGTCTCAAAAAAGTGGTACCATTATCTGAATGAGGTGCTTATATATAGTACCAGGATAGAGGGTGCATTGACCTAGGTGGAGTGTGTCACAAGACAAATTTACCAAGGGACAATTAAGTAGGGTATAAAAGACTGGAGCAAGTGAGAAAAAAATCAGACCAATGCTTAGATGGCCAAAATAAGAAACTCTGGCATTCGACTAACAGCTGTAGTGTAGAGGAGGTAAGTATTATTGGAAATACATTTTTGATTTAAGAAAATGTTAACTTATAAACATTGTCAAAGGTCCATATGAATAAATAAAAATTTTGTTATCTACTTGGCTTTCAGCCAGATTCTTTTTGTATTTTTAGATAACTTACAGATTTGTAGAGTATGAGGCTTTAATATTTTTTAAACTAAATGTTTAAAATTTTCTAATTTGAACACAGCAAAATTCTGAAGTCTCATTACTTCTAGGTATTTAAACAGACAACCTGTTTCTTTCAACAAAGCTTATTTTTTTTATATTGATAATTTCTCAGCATGTAACAAATCAGACAACCATGTTACTACCAGGGTAATATAACAAATTACAAATTGTTAAGCACAATACAAGTTTAACAAACTCATGAATTAATAAAATTGTAATTTGTTTTATGCTACTCTTCTAATAAGAAGATTATTTGACGCATTACAAGAACTACATGGAACCTTCATTAACCATTCATTGATTCATCACTCAAAGCATCTGTTTGTTAGCCTGCTATTATAATATGGAATATGTATGCTTAATATGCCACTCTTCCCTCAGTGGTTTTCCTGTTAGAGAATAGTGTAGGAACAGGTGATTGTTAACCTGTATACAACCTTTTAAGAAGAGGTTTGAGAATTTTATTTTTTATCTTAAGCAGAATGCGAGAGAGAATTTTTTGTGCAAACTGCAAGATATTATGTAACGTAGGCCTATAGTAGTTCTTTAATTAAGTAAGCTTATGAAATCTGTGCTTTTACTTTTACTTTGTTACTTGAGTGAGGTCAAAGTGTATTCGCAACTGAAAAAGGTGAGCTCTTTCCTGTATTTTGAGAATTAAGGTGTGTTGTGAATAATTCGTCAGTCCATTGTGTCTGAAGTAATCTTCAGTTGAAGCTGTCTCTTGAGATCTGAGCTAAGTGAACTTTGTCATGCAGAAATGTGGATTAAGTTTTCACACAGTAATGTAATACTTGTAACAGTGTCTTTTATAAAAGTTTAGTGTATCAAAAAAAAGGTCTGTCAAAAATTACACCTGAGTTACATGTAGTCTAAGGCATACAGAACTCTTAGTGGAAATGAAATAAAGAATTATTAGTTATTATAGAGTAATTTGTTAATCAGTATTAGCTAACTGAAACATTTATATTAATTTATCTAAGTATAAATTGCTTGATTGTAAATAAACTAGAACCAGAGAGGTTGCTTTGAAATATAAATATATATAAGTGTACAACATATAGCTGATTGTGAGTTTGCAGTGTATTTACAAGTGTAATAGTATAACCTACATTCCCATGAAAAAGACTGCTTGCCACTTAATCATAAAAGATATACCACTTTTAGCCACTATATATAAAAACAGCTGATAAACAAATGAATGATAAAAAATGATGCAAGACCTATAATGAAGTTTTTCATGAAAACCAGAAACACAAAAATGCAAAAAGAGATGCTGTTGACTGTTTCTGTTTCTACCACTGTATATGTTTAAAGTATCATGGTGTGAAAATAAACTCATTTCCCAGTCCTATTCATTAAATAGCACAAACAGGTAACATTTAGCAGTTCTTATTTATAAATAGAATATATTACCACAGAAGCTGAGAATCCCCTTATACCCACTCAACTCTAAGCAATGGATCTTCACTAAATTGCATGTCTACAATGTAGTTACAAATATTCTGTCTGAGTACAAAAAATGTAAAACTAACTCAGGTACAATGCCTGTAACACTTTGCAACAAAACATAACTACTGAAAACTGCAAAATCAAACACCTGTAAGTAGCAAATACCTTATTACACCTTCACATAAAATAAATATGAAGGATTTAACTGTGACCCAAATTACTACCACATTCATTATTGACACCTTTAAAACACATGAAACTGTGTGCATTTATCTAATGAAACAGTCACTGCTCATAGTTCATTATGAATAAAAATCTAGGATAACAATGTCATAAATATACAAATTACAAAAACAGAGACTGTGCTGCAAATTTTGAATTGTTAGTTTTGACGTATATTGTTACTCAGAAGGAAATAACTGTTCTAAATTTTTTATTTCCTACCAAATGTATAATAATCCATTCAACAGATTTACATTTATGAGAATAAGAATATGATATATCTAATACTATGCACAAATTTAGTAGCAAAATTTACAGTTACTTTTCATATAAAAAAGATTCTGTGAGTGGAGGCTGTTTCATTAGATAATTCTGTAAAAGAACAAACTATTAGCAGTGACTATGTTTCATTAGTTAAATCCATAAGAAACTATGAGCAGTGGCTGTTGAAATAATATATTTCTTAAAATGTTTTTGTTTTCTTTTTTCAGGTTCTAATATATGACAGATGTGGTCAAGACATTATTTCACCTCTCTTATCTGTAAAAGAACTGCGTGAGATGGGAGTGACTCTACATCTGTAAGTAGTTTAGAATTTGGAACATAACCATAAGTTTCATGTACAAAATGCCCTCTTAACATTAAAGTTTTGTTAATATGGTTCAGTACATCATGCTGCAGTGTTATTATGCTACTGTCATATATGTCAGTATTTGATTGTCACCTAAAAAAAATCATAAAACAGACACAGAGTATGACTTTTAACCTTACATTTAGAGGCTTGGTCAGTTTGCCTGATCTTGTAAGTATGAAATTATACATACTATTACTTTGAATTTACCAAGTGTATCCCCACAAAATTTGTCAAGCTTTTAGTAAACATTACAAGTCTGTTGTATACAAACATTTTTAATAAAATATTTTTTACTAAGAATTTTTCTGCGAATTCACAAAGCCTTTACTGATCCAATGTGAGTGAAAGATGATTTTCATGCTAAGAATGAAAATACTTCTTTTCATCTTATTGATGTACTATTATATTTGCACAGAACTTCCTAAATGAATATCAGAACTTTTTTATGGGGGTGGGGTAAAACTTTACACTTAATTTCTCTACCTTAACATTAACTGTAGCAAAAACTTCAATGCACAGTGAGATGAATAATTAAAAAATATAAAATAAAATCAAAACTACTCTTTTTTTTCTTGAATGACTGCAGATTGTAAGTGACAATTCCAATTATTTATCCTAACAACCTCTTCTTCTAGCCTTTTCACATCTGCTTTCTTTTACTTTTATCACTTTATAAAATACCTTAGACCCTCTCACAGTACATTAAAAAGAAATATATCACAGCAGAATAGTTTAGTGTAAACAAGCAATGAAGTTACAATCATGTGGTTTGCCTGAGTGATCACAATAAATGTTTCATTTAATTTTTTTATGTAAGTTCTGTTATTTAACTGTATACGTTTCTAATTTCTATATTTTAGTTATTTTTCTTAAGAAATATAACTATAAATAAAGAATATACATAGAACAAGAAACTTAGCACTCAATTTAGCCTTGAGGCCATTTGTGCTCAGATGCTGTGCTTTCATAACCTTATATTTTCTCATTATCTTGATTGTCCAAAAAATAATTTGTGTAGCTTTCATATGTGCATCAGAATAGAATATTATAAAATAATATATAATTCATCTAGTTTTGTAACTAAACTATAAATAGATTACAAAATTCCATTACTACTTAGTAACATGTCACACTTTTTTTGCAAACTGCTAAATTTCACAATCAAAAGTAAACACATGAATGTAAGAGGGTGGTGCATTGAATTTTTTTTTCTCTTTGTTATAAACATTGCCATTAAATACAAGATGGAAGGATTCTCTTTGGTGGGTTTTACAAATGTACTGATACCTCAGAATATTGAGAACAAGGAAAATTCAAATTTTATATGCTGTCCTAGTGCTATCGACAGATTATATTCTAATTGATTGGACACTGAAAGCCATAAAAGAGACAAAAGAAAATATTTATGTGAGAGACTTCAGAATACAAAATGTGTCACTTTCCACAGAAAAGTGAAGATTGAGAATTTATTTAAATATTTCCTTTTGAATTTGAGAACTTCAATCGTAGATAATATAAACATTTAAATTATAACCTTCATTTTTTATGCCAAGTTTATTGACATACATTGATAATAAGGTTGGTTAATTACATTTCTTATCTAACTGTAAGAAAGGTGGTGACATGCACTTTGATCCATTCATATGCATATTAAATACAAAAAGATATCCTTTATCCCCCTTCTATGACCACCTAGAAATATGTTCTCTTCACATGTAAGTGGTTATACAATGAATGTCCAGCAAGCAACTCAATAGACTAATGGCTGATATACATGTATATATATATCTTTTCTATCTTTTTTTGATAAGTATTTCAATAAATAAACAAATTGACCAAGAAATTATCATTATATTTTACCTGGTGTTCACCAAGTGAGTAATAACATTGTAACAATCCATCTTCATTACTACATACATTGAGACATAATGTCTGATAAAATAAAAATGTCACTATAGGAAGGAAAACTGGGGAGGGGAGTGAGTCTGTTACATACTAAATAATCTTGGGACATGAAATTGCAGTGTAAAATATAACCTAAACCAGCTTATGCAAGAGCGTTCAAGTTCTTGCAACATGTACTTTTGTTTATATATTTAAGATTTACCTTTATGTGATGTTTGTATCAGTATAAGGTTTTTTTTTTTAAATATCTTCTAAGTGGCTTAAGTATATTTGAAAGTAGAATACAGTGTACTTGCTGGTTGTCTGAACTCCTGATTGGTATTTTTCCTGAAGGAGTTAATTAACTTTGGAATAATCATGTCCCTTCCAGATGTATACATGTATTTTTAAGTATATTTTCTTAAAAACTATAGTTAATTGTATAAGACTTTGCAATACAATACGTTAACTTTTTGTGAATGTATGGGTGTTTTAGGGTTTTGCAAGTTATATTTCTTTAAGTTTTTGTTTTAATTAAGATTTTGAATAACAATAATATTTATTGTCCTTTTTTTATAATCTGCTCTTTCTATGATCTATAAAAAATTTTACCAGCAGGAAATGCTGAAATTAATATTTTCTATTTGATGTTTTTTTAAGTGACGGGTCACTTATTGTTCTAAATGTTCTTTATCTTCTAGAATGATGTAAGAACAGGTACCACTGGGTTGAATTATTTCTCCTTTATGACTATTTAGTTTATAAAAATATCCTGAAAGGCTGTAAAGCTAAAATCTTAGAAAGGATCTTTCCTAAAATTGCCCATGTATGTTTTTTCGTGAATGGTTTAATTAAATGTGCAAGAAAATAATGATGTTAAGCTGAACTGTTTTTAAAAAAAAGGGGGCATACCATGAAGTTACTATTGTAACTACATTAACTGTTGAACTGGGCTAATGCCATATGTATTGTGCAGTTCAGAAAGAACTTCTGCTGGCCTTTTGGCTTCATGGTTTTCTAGTTTTCACGTAACAGTTAAAGGTAAATAGAATTTATAATATTTCAACAATGACAAGGCAAAACCACTGTGAAAGCATAATGTCAGTCACCCACTTTCAGTTACTTTTTGTGCAGATCAGGCATTTGATGGTCCATCATATGGTCTAAAATGTGAATGAATGGTAGCTTAGCTTATGTGCATAAATCATCACTTTGTAGAGGTGGCATGCTTTACATTTGTACATATCACTTTCTTGTGGAATATAGTACCACAATAGCATTGGCAGTCTGGCACTAATGTTGTACTCTTAAAATTGTTATGTTGAGAAGTATTTAGGTACTGTTGATCACTCTTTTGAAAGAGCTGTTTCTAGAACATATTTAGTGTTAGAGTTGCTTGACAAGATGTGCCATATCTTCCAAAAGCATCCAACAAGTACTTAATGAGATTAAAATCTGGTGAGCATTCAGTATCCACTCTCTCTGATTAAGCATTGTTTTTTCAAGGAACATGACAATCATCTAAGCATTGTGAGATCAGGCACTGTTATCTATTATGCTGACATCAAGACAAATTGCACTAGTGTATGACAACACAAAGAGCCATAGGATGCTGTCTTTATAATGAGTGGCTTTGAACGTATATTTTCACAAGATGTAGAGGTTTTAGCCTATCATTACTTATTCTTGCCCACACTAAACTTAAACCATTACCACCTGTATCAAAATGTGATTGGATCTGGTTCAGTATTTTTTCCAAATAAGAATACACCTGTTGTTTGGCAGCATGGTGAAGCTGTATTCGTCTGTATTTGTAAACTACATATATTCATATGTCCTAGACTTTAGAATTATAATAGTATTATCAAAACAATTAACACTTAGTTAGTTTAATTTTTTATGACCATTTCATTAATTACAAACATCTTCATTGCAACATTTCAACGTACATTTTCACATGGAAGTTTATAAGCCAAAACTGAAATTCTTAAAATTTGTCTGTTTTCTTCATTTATAATTATATGATTTTATGAGAAATTTGTCAATTATCTTTTGTTTTGCAATGTATTTTTAAATTTCAGATTTTACCACAAGTTGTGGATAAACAATATCACTATCACACCTCTCTTGTGTTTTGCATATGAATGTCTTTAATATTAAAGTTTTTGTTCTCTATTAAACAACATATCCAAGATAAATATAGGGTTGAGTACATTTATTAAACAATTTTAAATATGTAAATTAGCAAGTCTCAGTACAACCACAGTTGATATGAAGTTACAGTGGAATGGAATGTATCAGAATTACATTTTGACAGTTTTTGGCATTTCTTAGGTAGTTTGATGCTACTGAAACTATAGCTTTTGGAAAGGAAATTTAACAGCCATTTCCAATGCAAAATATTCATATTCTCAGATCACAGAATTTACAAGATAGGGATGTCTTTTATTTGCAATGCTATTAGGAAAACAAAGAAATATGGATCAGTTTGAGCACCAGAACCATCCAGAAAGAGATCTGTAAGAAGTCATACCTCAGTCATGATAAGCATAGTGCAGGGTCTTATAACAGGTGAACACAAAAGTTAATTGCAAAAGCTGTTCACAAGTTTCTTGCAACAGTACACAACATAATCAAGAAGGATCCCCTTCTGGAAATGAAGTCAACAGGGTATGGGTTTATCAAGATGATGCTTGTCATACCTTCTGTTCAACCATTGCATACCTCAAAGAACTGGAAAATGAAACAAGTGTTCATGCTATACCATACTAAAAACATACCAGTCAAATTGCCAGATGCAGTTCCTATGTGTGATCTCATTGTTGAAACAGGCACTGTGGAACTATCATCCTTGTTTACTACATGAATTATGAAAAGCAAGCAGGGAGATATGATTTGCTTTGGACATTACATCATAATGACTGAGCCTTTTGCAGTGGAAGCTATGCTACAGGACTGTTGTCAAGATATACAGTCATCTGTTGTTGCATGATTGTAAGTGACAACATGGACCATAATAACATGGTGAGGCTCTAAAATTGTTTTATGTAGCGTACTTAACCTTTTGTAGTATCAGTGTTGGCTTTCTTGGTAGTAGTGAAGAGTCTTATGATTTTGAGTGGTTAGTGCAAAAATCTGAAAAAAACATTATCATTTTGTTGGTTTTATGTTGATGAGAATATTTATATTTGTTGAACTTTTATTATGATAGTTTATCTTTATTTCTATAGACTTCTTCACAGTGATAGAGATCAAATACCAGATGTACCAGCTATTTATTTTGTCCTTCCAACCTTAGAAAATGTTACAAGGATTTCTCAGGTAGACGTGCATTTACTTTGAAAGTTATATATTTATCCCTTTTTCTCCCTGTTCACTAAGTAAAAGTAACCTACATTTCCAATGTTAAAAAAAAATTAAGTGTTTCGAGGAATTTCATCCAATGTCAGTAACCCTGGACAAGGACAAATCAAATAAACAAGAGTATAGCCTAGTTTTGATTGACCTTAATTAGGATTACTGTATAATCAGTGAAAAATGGTGAATCTAATGATAGATTGGATTTCATATTTATTTTTAGTGTCTTAAACAGTGTGTGGTGTAATATGCTCATATTTTCAGTAGCTGGGTCTCTTAAAGCTGTATAGTTTTATTTTAATTGTTTTAGCATAATTTAGCAGATATGTTTTAGACAAAAGTACTATTGCCAGTACATATAAACCATGGTGAGTGCCTTATGCACAGTCTTCCAAAGAATAAAAATTAGTAGATGATTATATCAGTACTTTAATATTTCAGCATTTTTGTACTTTTAATTACATTATTTATGTATTGAATAAGGTGATAATTCGAAAACATATTTATAATACATTTTCAATATTTTTTGATATGATTCATGTTTCTGTAATTTAGTGTTTGTTGGAAAGAGTGAAACATCAAAGGTTGTGTAATAAATGCTGTTCTTGTTTTGAATTAGAAGTTTTAGAAAGCTAAAGTATTTTTCTTTGTTTGTCTTTCTAGGACTTTCAAAACCAGCTGTATGACCACTTTTATCTCAATTTTATCTCACCAATATCCAGACACAAACTAGAAGACCTTGCTAGTGCTGCTTTACAAGCCAGCTGTGTTTCATCTGTAGAGAAAGTGAGTAATCATATCAGGTGGAAGAAAAAACATTTTTTAATTACTAAATCTTTATTATGTTCTAGTAGTTGGTGTGACAAACTGTGAATCTGAGGATCCATGGTTCACATCACATTGCCATAAAATCTCACTCCACACTTTTTGGCCATGAATACACTATAACAGTGAAATTTAATTCCCACTATTCAATTAGCACAGTTTAAGGTTGTCAGTGGGTGCTGTTGACCAGTTACTTTACCTTTAGTCAAGTAGGGATTGCTAATGCAGACAGCCTTTGTGTTCTTGTGCATATAACTACAAAAAACACAACACTAAATCCATGCTGATAAAGTCCAAAGATATATAGTTTTGTGAGCAGGTTCTGTACAATGTGTCAAATGCTTTATTTAATCAATAACTTAAGTTTTTCTCAAGAAATTGTTCATTGGGCATCTGATCTGTCACAGTCCACCTCATAAGAGGTCAACAGTCATATATAAGGATATTGTCTTTGTAACCTTTGAAA
This sequence comes from Limulus polyphemus, assembly GCF_000517525.1. NCBI lineage: Eukaryota > Metazoa > Arthropoda > Merostomata > Xiphosura > Limulidae > Limulus > Limulus polyphemus. The sequence goes on along the minus strand of NW_013667827.1, from coordinate 162,035 downwards.
TTATGAAGACCAAAATTTATAACTTATTATATCAATATTCCCTTGATGTAACTACAGTAACTTAAGTCCATTTACTGAAAAAAAACTTTTTTTCTTGAGCTTGTACCAGGTAATGATTTGGTACACATGTCATGTGTTACAAAGATCCTTTTGAAAGGGATATGTATTGATGATATTAGTCTGGCTATAGATTTGATATGTAAATCTGGAGAATAATATTGATGTACAGAAGCACATTATTGTAATAAAACAGTCGATTCACCAACAACAATTTATAAGCACAATGAGTTTTTTATATATGTAGAGAACATACTACATGTTTCAACAGAACATTGGAATAAGAAAGACCTATGTTTTATTGAAACATGTAGTAAGTTCTGTACATAAAAGAAAATAAAATTTATTATGCTTATCAATTGTTGTTGGTTAATTTACTATCAATAATATTGTATAATATGTATGAATATATAAGTAAGAAATCTAAACATACATGTATATAAATATATACATATTTATGAAACTTTTATTTGATACTTAAAATTTATTAGACTTCATAAATACACAAAGGTTAGTCAAGGAAATGGAAGCACCTCTTGTGTCAGTGTGCTCCTGAATTCCAATTCTATTGAATATACAAGTCACATGCTACATTTTTCCCATGTGTTTAGAATATGTATATATAAGAACTAGCTCTCATAAGCTTCATTTTGAGACAATAACTCACCTTCATACCCAGTTTAACTCTTTCAGGCGGGCTCATTCCTAGGACCAATCTCATAACCATTTTGTGCTTGTTATAGTTTTCATGCTATAACTTTAAAGTTAGTAGGTGAATGTTAATGAAATTTAGCAGATTATCAGTAAACATTACAATGCTTTCATATGCAACATATCAATTTTTGTTATTAAGTCTTAAGGTTTGTGAAGCAATGTTTTTCTCATGTATTTTTTTCTTTTCATATGTTGCCTATCTATCATGCAAAGTAATATTCATTGTAAGATTAAAAATAGTTTTATGCATCAGAAAATTTTCAAATTT